>NC_080180.1:64293410-64514240 GCF_950295315.1 Erinaceus europaeus
TTGGTCTATAGCTGGCGGCCAGTGTTGGGTCTTTCTTTGGTTTCAAAACTGCTCTTATCTTCTCACGACGCCAAATTTTGGGCATAGATTCGGATTCCAAGATGTGGGAGAGGAATGTAGTGAGCCACTTCTTTGCCGTGGGGCCCAAGTTAAGAATGAGTTCTGGGGTGATGTTATCATAGCCAGCAGCTGTTCCCGGTTTGACCCTCTTCAAAGCGTCTTCCAGTTCAGAAAGTGTAAAGGGAGAGAGTTTTGGAGATGGACAAGATAACCGGAAGTGGGATGACCACTCATGGGAAATTTCTCTTTTCCAGACTGGGTCAATCTTAGCACGTCCAACTTGAATTAGGTGACTGGCCACTGAGTTTGGAGATACGGGAGGATGGGAGATGGGAGGGGGTTGGCTACCGGCACCCAGACTGTGAAGAAGCTTCCAGGCCTTCCTACTTGAGTGGGTGAAGTTCAGACTTTCCATGAGCTGTTGCCAGCGGGCTTGGCGTGCTGCATCCAGGGAGGCAATGAGGTGGTCAGCCACATCTGGGTCGCCCGACTCGTCATACTGCATTAGTAGTTGCTCGCATTCAGCATCAAGACAAGGTGTAAGTTAGCATGTCTCCCACGAGGAATGGCTTGGGAAGCTGCTTTGAAGATGGCTTGGCGGAAGCACCTGTAGGAATCTTCAGAGGGGATAGAGTTAATTGGAATTGCAGGAATAGATTTGTTGGTAAGATCACTGAACAGACGCCAATTTGCTTTCCGAAAGTTCCATCTTAGTTTCTCTGAGCACAGAATCAGTGGGAGCTGGAGACCAATGTGATAGCTGGGCAGTGATGACTGTGCAGGAAGATTTTGAGAACTTATCTCGTAGCGGGAAAGGCTTGGCCGTTGACTGTGCTAATCCAGCACAGGTCAGGTGAAATGGAGAGAGGAGGGGGAGACAGAGAAGGGGAGAGAAAGACAGACACCTGCAGACCTGCTTCACCACCTGTGAAGTGACTCCCCTGCAGGTGGGGAGCCGGGGGCTCGAACAGGGAACGTTACTCTGGTCCTTGTGCTTTGTGCCAAGTGCACTTAACCTGCTGCATTACTGCCTGATTCCCAAGCCTCTATTCTTTTTATTGCAAAAAAGAAAAATTGAAGTGGACAAAGAAGTCTTGCAAATTCCTTCTCATAGCATCAACAAATATTTCTTGAAACACTTTCTCACTAGTTAGTTTTATGAGTTTAATTCCCTGTGTTTCCCTTAGCAGTTATTTTTAAAATTGTTTATTTCCCTGCTTGTGTCTCTCAGTAATTGCTAAATTTAATAAATCACTGGTTATGTCTCATATTTATGACTTTTTAAAAACTTTTTATGCATTATTTCTAGCATAGAGGACATCACTTCTCTACTTTTTCACCATATGAATTAATAGATTGGCTTCCCTCTTTTAAAAATTAGCTTGAAATTCATTCATTAGTGCGATTTGATCCAAATACTCAATTATCTGGCAATTGGAGAAAGACAATGCCCATTGTAGTGAGGGAAAATATGTAAAATGCATATTGGGGCATCCTTTTTTCTCCAGATAATTGCGCTTAATGGAAATTACAAGAGTTAATCAATCACAGCTCTTGGTAAGCATTTTAGTGGCAGGTTATGATTAAATGTCGATCATCCTAAGGAATGCACCTGAATATGCAACAGGCGAGGAAAAACATGACTGTGAGGGAGAATGGAGCCACAATCTAGACAAATTCATAACCAGGAAGTATAAAGAAGAGTTAGCTTTGCTTTTGAGTAATTACAGGTTTCTCTTGAAATCTTCCCGAGTCTGAATTATTTCAAAACCTCTTCACTTTTTCTTCCAAAGTTAACTTTTCAAAACCTAGGTCACATAATTTCCCTGTCAGTAACCTCTTATGACTCACTATTGGCTAGAAAATAAAATTCACTAAGGGAAATTGTCAAAGCCTACCTTTCTGATTCTAATTCATTCCATCATTTTACTTACTAGACAAGTGTTCAGAATTGTCATTTCTTTGCACTTGGGTAGTGACTAAGCCTAATCATATTTTAGAAGTGAAAAATTCACTTATCCTACCCACTCCATCTGTGTGTGACAAATACATACAAATTATTTAAAAATGAGTATCACTTCATTGTGCTGTCTTTCTATGAAAAATAAATCCCCATATTTGACAAAATGAAAGTATATCTGGAATTTTGAATATTTCAGGGTTTTTTTTTTTGCCCTGTTACAAATAATCAGTCACATATATAGAAACTAAACTATTTTATAATTTATTATTCACATACCTCTTATTTTTAAATTTCATTTCAGGATATTTTTCACTTATTTTGCAGTATAGTCATGGACATTTCAAATGCTTAAAAATCACTTTCAGGTTTTGGGCATAATGTCGGGCACTATTGTGTGAAAATAGCTACATTTGCCACAGAGATATATTATAAAATCAAAGTGTATACATCTAAGAAAGTTGTGACTGTCTCTTTTAACAGGCAGAGAGAAATGTTCCAGAATTTGGAGATATTCGCATTTGATTCTCACTAAGGACCTCACTTTTCACTCCTGAAGGTAAACTCTAGAATAATCCCATCACTGTGCTTTACTGATACAGAGTCACTTAGCTACACAGCTGTACTGTACTTTCTTTGGTTGCACTTTACACCTTAGTGATTTTAAGAGGTGAGCATTCATCATTCTGCTTCACTCTGGGCAACACTGAAACTCGCACTGGTTTCTCGGCTTTACTGAGACTCTAGTGCACCAGTAGTGTGTGCTTGCCCATGTTCCTCTCCCATTTTACCTTCTCTCATCTTTGTCTTCTGTGCAGTAGACAGAAAAGACACCTGCAGGACCTGCAGATACACACAGGTGAGGAATCACCTAAAGGCTGTTCTACCTGACTGAGGCTTGAAGGTGTTTGGAAACACTTAATGAGAGAAATGACTGAGGGAAGTAAAGAAGACTGGACTGAGATGAGATTACTTAAGACCTAGAAACACCATTGTTGTTTTGGGCATGGGGCTGAGAGGTGGTTCACACATTCTTTAATTCAGAAGATACCAAGAGGTTAACTAGCAGAGACAGGAGAGATGCTATGGGGGTATTTGAACACCCCACCAAATAAACATGCCTTCTTGGCTAAGGTAAAAAAAAGGGAGTCGGGCGGTAGCGCAGTGGGTTAAGTGCATGTGGCGCAAAGTGCAAGGACCGGCGTAAGAATCCCGGTTCGAGCCCCCGGCTCCCCACCTGCAGGGGAGTCGCTTCACAGGCAGTGAAGTAGGTCTGCAGGTGTCTGTCTTTCTCTGTCTGTCCCTCTCTGTCTTCCCCTCCTCTCTCCATTTCTCTCTGTCCTATCCAACAACAACGACATCAGTAACAACAAAAGTAATAACTACAACAACGAAACAATAAGGGCAACAAAAGGGACTAAATAAATAAATACAACAACAACAACAACAAAATATATATATATATATATGTTGCTTAGATATACCTGAGTTAAAATAGATTTTGTAACATATTATTCAGTAAACAGGATAACCATAATGATTATTTCAATTAACTACAAAAAGATAGTGCTTGCTAAATTGTGGGCAGATGTCTGAATATTTGAGAATTTCTTAGGAAGATGGGATGATGGTATTTATGTAGTATTTGTAAGAAAAAAATAAATAAAATATTCCGGAGAAATTAGATTTGTATATGCTATTTGAAAAATGACTTAAATTCATCTTTGGAGAAATGGAAAAATTTAAATAGGAAAAAAAAAAAAAAACAGCTAACCTGAATACTGAATGTTGACCTCTCCTAAGTTGAAGCAGGAATTGAATGAAGCATACACATTTTTGTAGAGAACTCAACGTCAGATGGGAATTGAAGGGTAATCTATTCTTAGCTAGGACAGAAGCTCTGCCATATATTTATTTGGAACAGGGCCTCAAGGCCTTATTTCACACTTGATCCACACAGGTACTCAGTATATAGTACCACTGTGGTCGTGCCAAGCAGTATAAACACCCAGATGACTGAAAGCTGCCACAAGACTACTGTGGATTTCCTTCTCCTGATGGGTTTCCTTTTAATTCCCCAGTCGCTTGAGGGGGCAAAATAAGTTATTTATAATCTGAAATTTATAAATTGGGTCTTCAGGAATATTTTATTTTATTTTATTTTATTTTTTCATAGAAAAAGATTCCTTGCTTCTTGGCAATTTTTTCAGTGACTCCTGTTCAAGTAAAATACCCATGACAACTTCAAATAAAACCAAGGGGAATGCTTATTTTGAAAATTAAAAAAAAGTCGTCCATCAATCAGAAACTGTGGTTGTTGGAAGCATAATTCTGGGATGATTTTATCTCCTGCAGAAGTAAAAAGTCCAGTCTGAACGATGTCAATCACCTCTATTTAAAGTCTCAGTGGGCGCAAACATGAGTAATCTTTGATACTAAAATTTATTGTAAGGCAATGCTTCAAATGCAAATACTGATAACATTTTAGAGGCACAGTGGTCTACCTTTTAGTTAAATGTATCTCTGATATTCTACCTGAATACTTCATTTTCTCTATTTTTTTTCTTTTCACTATCTGTATTGGTTTAATGTGAGTTTATACTTTTATATGGTTTTAGGAGTATAGTTTCACATCTATAGATGTCTAAGTGTATATAGCTTACAGCACCCACCAGCAGCTTCCTGTGGCATTCCACCAAATGGGACCTCCTAGTCAACACACCAGCCCCCCTGTCTCTTATCCACCATATTTATATGGATTGATGATATACAGTAGAGAGTAAAATACAGTAGTTTGTACTTGTGTAACATTTCTCAGTTTTCCACATAACAACACAACCACCACTAGGTCCTCTGTCATGCTTTTTAGACCTGTACTGCCTCCCCCCCATGCACCCCAGAATCTTACTTTGATGCGACATACCAGCTTCAGTTCAGGTTCTACTTGTGTTTTCTCTTCTGATCTTGTTTTTCAACTTCTGCCTATGAGTGAGATCATCCCATATTCATCCTTCTCTTTCTGACTTATCTCACTTGACATGATTCCTTTAAGCTCCATACAAGATGAGGTGAAGAAGATGACATCACCATTTTAATAGCTGAGTAGTATTCCATTGTGCATATAGACCACAACTTTCTTAGCCACTCATCTGTTGTTGGACACCTTGGTTGCTTCCACGTTTTGGCTATTACAAATTGTGCTGTTATGAACATAGGTATATACAAATATTTTTGGGATGGGTGTGTTTGGTTCTTTAAGATCTATCCCCAGGAGAGGAATTGCAGGGTCATAGGGCAGGTCCATCTCTAGCCTTCTGAGAGTTTTTCCAGACTGCTCTCCATAGAGGTTGGACCCATTGACATTCCCACCAGCAGTGCAGGAGGGTTCCTTTGTTCCCACACCCTCTCCAGAATTTGTTTCTGCTATCTTTTCTGATGTATGACATTCCCACACAAGTGAATTGTTATCTTTATTTGTATTTCTCTGACAATCAATGACTTGGAGCATTTTTTCGTAAGTTTATTGGCCTTTTGGATCTCTTCTGTTGTGAATATTCTGTTCGTATCTTCTCCCCACTTTGGATGGGGTCATTTTTTTTCTGACTTTTGTGAGCTCATAAAAATTATATTTTGGTTATTAGCCGTGTGACGTATGGCATGTAAAGATCTCCCATTCTGTAAGGGGTCTCTTTGTTTGGGTGGTGGTTTCTTTTGCTGTGCAGAAGCTTTTTAATTTGATATAGTCCCATGTCTTTGTTTTTGTTCTAGTCGTCTTTGTAATTGAATTTGTATCATTGAAGATGCCTTTAAAATTTAGATGGGGGCCGGGTGGTGGCACACCTGGTTGAGAGCACATGTTACAATGCTCAAGGACCCAGGTTCAAGTCCCTGGTCCCCACCTGCAGGGGGGAAAGCTTTGCAAGTGATGAAGCAGTGTTGCAGGTATCTCTCTGTCTCTTTCCCTCTCTGTCTCCCCTTTCCTCTCCACTTCTGTCCATCGTTACCCAATAAATAAATAAAGAAAAAAATTTAGATGGGGAAGAGTTCTGCCAGTATTTTCCTCTGGGCTAACATTCAAGTCCTTGATTCATTTGGAAATTAATGTAGTCATTCAGTTTCATTCTTCTGCATGTTTCAACCCAATTCTTCCAACAGCATTTACTGAAGAGACTCTCTTTTCCCCCACAAAATAGTCTGGGCACCTTTGTCAAAGATAACATGTCCATAGGTATAGGGGCTTAATTCTGAGCTCTCAATTCTATTCCCCTGGACAGCGTGTCTACGTATGTCCTAGTACCAAGCAGTTTTGATGACACTGGTCTTATAATATAGTTTCAGATCTGGGAGTGTGATGCCTTCAGCTCTGTTCTTTCTTCTCAAGACTGTTTTGGCAATTCTGGCTATTTTCTGGTTCCAGATAAAAAATTGTAGCTTTTAGCTTATGTAATTGCTTCTCTGTTGAACATGGGCACTGGCAGGTTGATCCATACTCCCAGCCTGTTTCTATCTTTTCCTAGTGAGTTAGGAATCTGGTTGTGAGGAGATGGGGGTGGGTTCCAGGGTACATTGGTGAGGTCATCTGCCCAGGGAAGCCAGGTTGGCATCATTAGGGTTAGGTAACATCTGCAACTTGGTGTCTGAAGAATATCCATAGATGACAGAATGAAGAAAATGTGGTTTAGGGCTGGGATGGTGACACCACAGGACAGCAACTTTCCTGCATGCACGAGGCCCTGGGTTTGAAACCTGAATCAGGTAACAGCAACCAAGACAAAAGAATCACAGCATCATGGATTGTGGTATAGTAGTATTTTGTGCTCTCTCTCTCTCTCTCTCTCTCTCTCACACACACACACACACACACACACACAGATTGCTGGGGAGATGGATTGATGATAGATTACAAGACTTGCATATGACAAAGTTGAGCAATGTTCTAATCTCTATCTCTCTCTCTTTTTATTTGTATTTATAAAATGGAAATATTGACAAGACCATAGGATAAGAGGGGTGCAATTCTGTACAATTCCTACCTCCTGAACTCCCTATCCCAACCCCTCCCATGATAGCTTTCCTATTCTCTATCCCTCTGGGAGCATGGACCCAGGATCATTATGGGATGGAGAAGGGGGAAGGTCTGGCTTCTGTAATTGCTTCCCAGCTGAACATGGGCATTGGCAGGTGGATCCCTACCTCCAGCATGTCTCTCTCTTTCCCTAGTGGGGTAGGGCTCTGGGGAGGCAGGATTCCAGGACACATTCATGGGGTCCTCTGCTCAGGGAAGTCAGTTTGGCATCATGGTAGCATCTGGAACCTGGTAGCTGAAACAAAAGTTAAGATATAAAACAGAACAAATTGTTGAGTAATCATGAACCTAAAGGCAAGAATATTGCTGATGAAGATTTGGGGTCTTTGTTTTGAAAAAAAGACAGTAAGTCTATTTTAGGTCTATTCCAAGGGGCCCATGACTTTACTAGTTTTTGCCTGAGCCTAACAGCTAGCATGCAGATGGATCAGGTAATTGTCTGGGGAGATGATGCCCTCATAATGCACCCTGTAATGATCCTGGGCCCATGCTCCCAGAGAGATAAAGAATAGGAAAGCTTCCAGTGAATACAGATCATGAGCTAGAAGAATTACAGAACTCTGGTGGTGGGAACTGTGTGGAATTTCACCCCTCTTATCCTATGGTCTTGTCAATATTTTCTATTTTTTTATAAATAAATTAAATTTTAAAAAGAAAAGAGTACTGTTGTAGGCCAGGTTCTCTTAGCAGCTACACAGTAAACCTCCCTCATTGTATTTTTACAAAACAAACTTGCAGTTTGACAGGTGCACCACTCAGAAGGTTTTGAATATTTTGTAACATCCAAATACTGTTCTGGAAATCACTGTATATCATCAAAATGGATTCATTGAAATATCAATATGTTAATGCATTCAAAAACATTCCTTAGATTCTAATATATATTTTTACAAAAGAGTATTACCAAAGACTGGAGGAAAAAAAACTGAAAGCATAATTTATTTATCTTTCATTTTCCCAAATATTATTATAATAGTATTTAATATAGGATAAAAATGTAGTTTTGTTACAGTCTCCTAAAAAATTGGATGGGACCTTGTTGGGAATTGCATTAAATTTCTTTTTAATTATTATTTATTTATTTAATTTATTTATTTGCTCCCTTTTGTTGCCCTTGTTGTTTTATTGTAGTTATTATTGTTGTTGTCGTTGTTGGATAGGACAGAGAGAAAAGGAGAGAGGAGGGGAAGACAGAGAGCGGGAGAGAAAGACAGACACCTGCAGACCTGCTTCACCGCCTGTGAAGCGACTCCCCTGCAGGTGGGGAGCCGGGGTTCGAACCAGGATCCTTATGCCGGTCCGTGTGCTTTGCGCCACCTGCGCTTAACCCGCTGCGCTACAGCCCGACTCCCTGCATTAAATTTCTATCTGGCTCTGAGTAGTATGATGTTAATTCTTCTAACCCATGATCATGGAATATTTTTCCATTTCTTGTGTCTATTTCTATTTCCTTGAATACTGACTCATAATTATCAGTGTAAAAGCCTGTCACTTTTTTTTGTTAGTTTTATTTCTAAATACTCTATTGTTTTTGTCGCTATAACAAAAGAGATTGATTTCTGGATTCCTTCTTCTGATAAGTTAGTGTTTGCATAGAGGAATGCCACTGACCATGTTGAATAGTAATGGTGATGCTGGGCAGCCCTGTCTAGTACCTGATCTGAGGGGAAATGCTTCCAGTTTTTCACCATTGAGTATGATGTTGGCTGTAGGTTTGCTATATATGGACTCCACTATCTTGAGGAATTTTCCATCTGTTTCCTGCTAGACTGTCATTCAGACTAGATGGAAGCATAAAAACCTCAGACAAACAATAGTTGAGGAAATGAACTATCAACAAGCCTGCCCAGCAACAAGTTCTGAAAGGTTTTGTGTAAACTGTCACATCACCATAAACAGGCCAGATATCAGAACACTTAAAAAATTTAGGATAATTGCATTAAAATGGCTTAAATCTATAATATCAATAAATGTCAATGGCCTCAATGAACCCATAAAAAGGCACAGGGAAGGAAGATGGAGCAGAAAACACAACCCCAACTATATGTTGTCTGCAGAAATCTCACCTAACTCAACAAGACAAACACAGGCTCAAAGTGAAAGAATGGAAAACTATCAAAGTAGCAAATAGACCATAAAAAGGGCAATTTTTGACATGATAGACCTTAAAATAAATAAATTTTTAAAAAGATAGGGACAGACATTACTTAATGCTCAGAGGATCATCAATCAAGAGGACTTAACAATTATTAACATCTGTGCAGCCAGTACAGAGGCCATCTAAATATACCAAACATCTACTGAAAGAGCTACAGCAATATTATTAACAGCAATACAGTCATAGTAGGAGGCTTCAACACCCCACTCTCTCAATCTGACAGATCACCCAGGGAGAAAATCAATAAAGAAATGAGGGAGCTAAATGAAGAGATAGATAAACTAGAACTATTGGACATTTTCAGTCATTCACCCCAAGAAACTGGAATATATGTTCTATTCAGTTCTACATGGGTCATTCTCAAGAGACCATATGTTAGATACAAAGACGGTATCAGCAAATTCAAAGCATTGAGATCATCCCAAGCATCTTCTCAGACCACAGTGGAATTTAATTAACACTTAACAACAAACAAAAAAATTAGTAAAAGTCCCAAAATATGGAAACTCAATAGTACATTACTTAACAACTACTGGGTTAAAGAGAAAATTAAAGAAGAAATAAAAATGTTTTAAGCATTTAATGAAGATGAAGACACAAGCTAGCAAAAGACTTGGGACAGAGCTAAGGCAGTACTGAGAGGGAAGTTTATAGCCACACAAGCACACACTAGGAAACAAGAAAAAAATCTCAAATTAGCCATCTGACTGAACATCTTACAGACTTCGAAGAAGAAGAATAAAGAAGCCCTAAAACAACCAGAAGGACTAAATAACTAAATCAGGGCACAAATAATAATAATAATAACATTGAAAATAAGAGACTCATACAGTGATGAATGAAGTAAACAAAATAGTGAAAAGAGTAAACAAGACAGACAAACCCTTAGCCAGACTCACAAAACAAAACAGGGAGAAGACACAAATAAATAAGGTTGTAAATGAAAAAGGAGATGTCACAATAGACGCCGCGCCTCCTGAAGCCCTTACCCTCCCTTTTCATTGCTTTCCATAAACTCCCTAGTTCCCAGAGTCTATAAAAATTAGTTTGCTGGGCTGGCAGAATGACTTGTTTGAATAATGTCCTGCTTTGCCATGTGTGTGTGCAGGTTCAAACCCAACCCCGGGCATTTAAGGAGATTTTGGTGTCTTTCACTCTTTGTCTTTCTGCTTTTTCTGTCTCTATGTAAAAAAAAAAAAAAGAAAAAAGAAAGAAAGAAAAAGAAAAAAAAAAGCAGTTTGTTGAATACTCCCATTTTAGATTCCTAAGTTAATGTTAACAAGTGAGGACAGACAGAGGACCTAGTGGTGGTTGTATTGTTATATAGGAAACTGGTAAATGTTATGCATGTACAAACTATTGTATTTACTGTTGAATGTAAAACATTAATTCCCCGGGAGTCGGGCTGTAGCACAGCAGGTTAAGCGCAGGTGGCGCAAAGCGCAAGGACCGGTGTAAGGATCCCGGTTCGAGCCCCCAGCTCCCCACCTGCAGGGGAGTCGCTTCACAGGCGGTGAAGCATGTCTGCAGGTGTCTGTCTTTCTCTCCCCCTCTCTGTCTTCCCCTCCTCTCTCCATTTCTCTGTCCTATCCAACAACAATGACATCAGTGGTGACTACAACAATAAAAAACAGCAAAAGCAACAAAAGGGAATAAATAAATAATACAAATTAAAAAAAAACATTAATTCCCCAATAAAGAAAAAAAAATTTTTTTAAGTGAAAAAAGAAAAACAAGTGAGAACAGTACAAGTACAACTAGCAACTTTACTCACCATGCTGTTGAAGTTCGGGGCAGGTGGTAGTGTTATATTCTCACTCCATTCCACTTCTTCTCAGACTGGACAGACAAACATGAACGCCAGCCAGAGAAGCTAGAATAAGCACTTGTAGGTCTGCAGTGCATTATCATATTCATTTGTTTAATGCACACAGTGAACCGTCTTCCAAATATATGACACTTGAATGGCTGTTACTGAATAATTGGAATCAGCCTATTTTTAAACGCAGAACATCTGAGTGGAATGCAGAGGTTTGAGCTAATCACATTTCAAATGGATGGAAAGTCAAGAAAGCGTTCTCTTTAGTTCTGTGAGTTTTCACGGGCGTGCCCTGGACACTTAAACATTTTCATGTTTATCAAAATGCAATTTTCAGCAAAGGCAACCCTTTTGATCTTAGATCTTAATTCAATCAGGAGGAATTTGTATTTTAAAGGAAGAGATGGGTTGCCATTATAAAGTTGACCAAAGCCCTGCAATCAATTCAGGAGTTGCAGCTGCATTGTCAACCTGTAAAGTCTGGCTCTGGAATTTTCCAAAGCCATAAGGGAGACCTCAGAAGGACAACAAAAGAAGGGGAAAGTAGAGAGGAGGCAGCAGCTGAAAGGAATGCAAATAGCACCACCATTCATTTCAATCTGTCACCTTTTAGTTTCTCTTTCCAGATAGCAATAGGGGATAATACTGGGAGTGATAATGCATAAGTGGACAGGGCCTGGCCATTAAAATGTTTACCATTTCCAGAATGATGCCTGCAGATGTTACCAAATTGAAACTGGATAGGTGTTAGAATTGCTGCCGGTTTCTATTCATTTGAATGGCAGCAGCCCAGAACTCTGCTCTGTGGTTTCGTTTGGAGGGGCTATCCATTATGTTTCTTTCCCCTCTCTGAGATCAAATAGTATTTGTGTGAGGCTTGCACGCCTGTGGTAAGCAGTGAGGGAACTATTGCTATGAGGTTTGAATGTCAAGCTTATTTCCAAATTCAGCTTCTTTACAATGGTGGGGTTGACTTAGAAATTGAAATCTCAGTTATGTAATTGATTTCTAAGTTTTGAATAGGAAACTCTTCTTTCAAAATAAGCATTGAAAAGATTCAGGAAATACAAAGTGGCAGAGGAGAAAAAAAGTGGGGTAGGGATATATTATTTAGAGTTCTGGGAAGATGGTGTGAGTACTAAATAATCAACTTTCACATGCTAGTTTGGTACAAGTGATTTTGCCAAGTTTTTCTTTCTTTTTTTTTAAGACAGAGAGAGACCCCATCTCTCTCTTTTTTCTTTTCTTTATTTATTCCCTTTTGTTGCCCTTGTTGTTTTATTGTTGTAGCTATTATTGTTGTTGTTGCTGATGTCGTCGTGGTTGGTTAGGACAGAGAGAAATGGAGAGAGGAGGAAAGACAGAGGGGGAGGAGAGAAAGACAGACACCTGCAGACCTGCTTCACCACTTGTGAAGCGACTCCCCTGCAGGTGGGGAGCCGGGGGCTCGAACCGGGATCCTTATGGATCCTTACTCAGGTCCTTGCGCTTCCCACCATGTGTGCTTAATTCACTGCACTACTGCCCGACCCTCAGATCTTAATTCTTAAAAGAACTGACCTGTTCTTTCTCCGTCCTAACTTGCCCACTCATTCCAGACTAACCCTAGCCTGTTTCATAGTCAAAAGATGCAAATTCTTCGCAGGCACCTTTAAAAATATAGACTATGATATTTAGGATCCATATTTCACTGGCTTATTGAAAGGAGAAACTTAATTCCAACAATCATAGCTGCACTGTTTGCCCAACCACCTCCAGTGCAGCGTCAGGAAGGAGTGGTCCATACTCACTGGTGTCAGTTGTCCCCTTCCTTCTTTCTCAAGTCCACTTGAATCAGATTTTTTATCTCTTGACAGCCACATAAAAATATTCTTGACATCTTTCTCAAAAAGTGCCTCCCTGACAACTTTGGGGCTTCTTATCTTATATGTCTTACTAGCTCCCTGTGTCATATGTGTGTGTGTGTATTACCTATCGCCCATCCCCTGCCTTGAAACCTTTTCTTTCCAGAGCCCTTCCCCCTCCCAACCCTCCAGGGAAAGATAAATACAGGCTGGGAGTATGGATCAATCTGTGTCTTTTAAACAGTTCTTCACTTGGCTATTGAAACATCACAGTCTCCTGATTTTCTGATTATTTATGACAGTTTCCATTTCTCCTCATTCTTCCCACCCTTGTTTCTTCTCAATTCCCATCTTCTAAGCGGTGGGGAGGTCAGAACCCATCCCCAGCGACATCGCCTCAGTGGTCGTCTTCTCTCATCATGTTAGTCGCCATTTCTTTGTTGGCAAGAACCTGCTTTTTGTCTAAACCTGAAGTTTCCCCAAATTTCCATTTTGCTCCATATTTTATAGAGTCCATATTTTATAGAGTTCTAAACTGACGATTCAAATCTAACCTATTTAATAGCCAAACCAAAACCTTAACCTCTCCCCTGCCACCAATTTTGGTGGTCCTACTCCATCACAGTTCATGTGAAATATTCTAAATAACCTAGAAACAGTAGATCTAGTCAGTATTATTCAGGAAGGTTGCTAAGTGACAATTCTTTTAGATACCTACTTCCTTAACTTAGAATCACTGTCCTTCTTTTTTCTTCCTATTGGGACATCATGCTACCTTTCCTGCCTGCCTGCCTGCCTGCCTGCCTGCCTGCCTTTCTATTTTACTTGATAGGACTGTCAGAAATGAGAGGAGGAGATAAAAAAGGAGACAGGGAGACACCTGCAGACCTGCTTCATCATTTGTGAAGCAACCCCCCCCCCCCCCAGCAGATAGGGAGCACGGGCTCGGACCCAAGTCTTTGCACGTGGTGATACGTGGGCTCAGCCAGGCATGCCACTGCCTGGCCGCCACTCACGCTACTTTTTTCTTCTTTTTCTTTTTTTTTTAAATATTTTATTTTATTTATTTATTCCCTTTTGTTGCCCTTGTTGTTTTATTGTTGTAGTTGTTTTATTATTGTCGTCGTTGTTGGATAGGACAGGGAGAAACGGAGAGAGGAGGGGAAGACAGAGAGGAGGAGAGAAAGATAGACACCTGCAGACCTGCTTCACCGCCTGGGAAGCGACTCCCCTGCAGGTGGGGAGCCGGGGTTCGAACCGGGATCCTTATGCCGGTCCTTGTGCTTTGCGCCACCTGCGCTTAACCCGCTGTGCTACAGCCCGACTCCCTGATCACGCTACTTTTACACCCATCTGTGCATATATTTCTACGATAAAAGTGATATGATACCATATTTGTGTGACATGGTGCTGGCTCTATATGTTTGTTCATATTGGCTTGACAGTAAGTCCAGTCCTTGTTAAAGGTAATTGGACAGGACACGGGAAACAAGGTAAAAAAAAAATAGGTCTTGAAATCGGAAAAGTCATCCCATTTCTGGGTATTGACCACAAAAGCATGAATTGGAGGGAGTACTTGCACAATCACATTTTGCAGAATTATTTACAATAACCAAAAAAACTGGAAGCAACTTCAGTGCCCCTAGGCTGGGAAATAGAGACAGAAGACAGGGTCTAGTCTGGGTTCACAACAGGATACTGCTCAGCCACAGAGAAGGCTAACACTGCAGGCACAGAGACGGACCTAGAAGGTGCAGCACTGAGTGAAATAAGCCAGAAGGATTCAGCAGCATATAACTTCACACAAGCCCGACCTAGAGAAAACAAACAAACAAACAGACAGACAAACTAGAGGAAGCAGCACTGAACTTAGAGACCAAACATAGCAAAATCCCTTTATTCTGGCCATTGCCAGGGCTTCACTGCTTCAAGACGCCTTCTTGCACTGAAACTTCCTCTGATGCAGCTGTGGCCAGACTCAAACGTGGGCTATAGCAGGGCACTATACAAGAGAGCTATTTTGACAGCCCTACAAGAATCTTTTGGAGTGTAAGTTATCTGCGAATTTTCTGCCACCAACTATTTGCCACGGGAGGTATCCATGGGTTTTCTGAATGAAGAAATGTACCCTGACCTTTTCCAAACCAGGAGTGCGTAGCTTTATTCACTGAGTCTAGGTGCATTCAGAAGAGCTGCAACAGAAAACAGAATGCAGTGCTGAATTAGGAGTTCTTATTTATGTATTTATTTATTTTCCCTTTTGTTGCCCTTGTTGTTATAGTTATTGTTCTTGTTATTAATGTCGTCGTCGTTAGATAGGACAGAGAGAAATGGAGAGAGGAGGGGAAGACAGAGAAGGGGAGAGAAAAACAGACACCTGCAGACCTGCTTCACCACCCGTGAAATGACTTCCCTGTAGGTGGGGAGCCGGGGGCTTGAACCAGGATCCTTTCGCCCGGTCCTTGGTCCTTGTGCTTTGCGCCAGGTGTGCTTAACCCGCTGCGCTACCGCCCGACTCCCTAGGAGTTTTAGCATCTTTGGATAGTTTTTGTTTTTTTTTTCTGTTCTTTTTTTAGTATTATTCTCACGTATTTTGTCTGCAAAGGATAAAAATGTTACAAAAATGATATCCATTTGGTGTTTGTAAGTTATCTCAAAGACAGAGCAGCTTGAGAATAAGATTCCTTTCCCCTTTCTCTTCTGATGTTCAGCTGCTTAGTGGCTGCAACACAAGTTTCATTTGAATCTTCTCCTTTCATGTAATCTTTGAATCTTAAAAACTGTGTCAAGAATTTCCAAGATTCTAATTTTAAATTGTCTTCAAACAGCATGTTCAAACTGAATGTAAGCAGTTCTCAGACTAATAGGCAACATTTGCCAAGGTTTGTTTTGGATGTTTTTTTTTTTCTTTCCTCTTGATAACTGATTTTATAGACTCCGGCAGGTAGTCAAATTTTGACAAGCATTTTCTCATCAACTAAAAATAATAAAACAATTACGAGACACAACTTGCCTCCAGATTGCTCCCCTTGAACAGGATGAGGTGATTTTTCCACCATCTGATGTTTCAAGCATCCATGGATAATTGCTCCATAGCCTTATATTTAAATGATCTTTAGAAGATAACACTTTCTCCAGCTCCTTCCCAGAATGTTATGCAAGTGGCATTTTTTACATAATCTGCATAAGAATATAGAACTTCACTAAAAGTTGCTGGATAGCAAATGTGACTTAAAACGTGTTATTAAAAATGTAAGCTCAATTTGACTAAAATGTAGCTCATGTCTTTTCTTCTTCTTTTTTTATTTTTAACCCAACTTGGCATTATTTCTGCGGTGTCTAAAAACCTGTCCTTCCTGAGGTTAATTAGGGTCCCCACTTAGAGACCCCATGAAGTCCATCAGATGTCTAAGGATCGCCCAGAAGCATTGCAGATATCTGTGTGGTTGATAGAGTTAAGACGTTGGAAGATGGAAGGCATTTCCCCCCTGTTCTCCCCCTTTAATAGCAAAGCACTGGGAATGTGAAGTGCCTGGGATGGAATGGTGATTATTATCTGAAGCTGACATAAGCTAGGCACTGTATAGAAAGAGGGCCAGACACCGGAAGTCAGGTACATGATTTGCCCACAGGCTCTGCTTCTTGAATTTGCTTCTCTCTGCTGAGAATTTAAGCTTGTGCTGCTGCTCTTTAGTCAGGAGTGCTTATCCATCAAAGCCCAAGGTGTACACATTAAATTTGAATTGTTCACGCTTCCCCCCACACTGTTATTATTGAACTCACTTTTTTTCTTTTCCTTTTTGTTTACCAGAGCTCTGTTCAGCTCTAACTTATGGTGGTATAGGGCATCAAACCTGCAACTTTAGAGCCTCAGGCATGAGAGTTTCTTTGCATAACCATTATGCTATCTATCCTTGCCTGATTTTATGTTGCCACTAGGGTATTGTTTTGTTTGTTTGATGGATTTGGGGCCTACACAACAAACCCACTATTCTTCATGGTCATCGCCATCTCTCGCTCTCCCTTTTGCTCTCTCTTTCACTTGACAGGACAGAGATAAACTGAGAGAAAAAGGGAAGACAGAAAGGGAGAGAGAAAGACACCTTGCAGTACTTCTTTGCTGTTTTGGAAGCTTTTCCCCTACAGTTGGGGACTGGGGCTTGAACCTGAGTCCTTGCACATGGTAGTATGTGTCCCCAGCTGGCTGCACCAATGCTTGCCTCATAATTTTGCCTCTAATTCTGAGAATACCCAACTTCTTTTCAAATCATTTTTTTGTAACCAACCAAAAAGGGCAATAAAATAAAAATTAACAAATTATTTATTCATAAAAGTATGGAGCACTGATTTCTTTCAAAGAAAAAAAGTTTTGCAAGTTAAAAAAAAAACAATGGGTGGATGCAATAATAAACAAAACTGATAAACCCTTGACTTCATGGAGAGCACATTCTCTTCGAAAAGAATATCTATTAGGGAGTCGGGCTGTAGCACAGCGGGTTAAGTGCAGGTGGCGCAAAGCACAAGGACCGGCATAAGGATCCAGGTTCAAACCCTGGCTCCCCACCTGCAGGGGAGTCGCTTCACAGGCGGTGAAGCAGGTCTGCAGGTGTCTTTCTCTCCTCCTCTCTGTCTTCCCCTCCTCTCTCCATTTCTCTCTGTCCTATCCAACAACGACAACAACAACAATAATAACTACAACAATAAAACAATAAGGGCAACAAAAGGGAATAAATAAATAAAATAAATAAAAATAAAATAAAATAAAAAAGAATATCTATTAATGGTACAGGCACTGAAGAATAATAAGCAGAGTAAGAGGAGCGACTGGGAATGCTGTGTAGACATGCCCATAGCTGAGCCCTATAATTTTAATACCACCTTTCTTTATAGTGAAATAGAACAGGAGTGTGGGCCGTTAGTAGACACTGTGCTCAGGGTAACTGCCTGCAAGTCCATCCAGGCTGTCAGCTGACTCAGGAAATCTGATAACAATCTAGTTTCAGCTCGAATGGACATCAATAGTCTGGTGACATAAGATGAAACTCCTCCGTATTCCCGTCCCTGTGAAATACCTGTCTATTGAGTCTTTGGTTTCCTAGTCTGCATGTGCTCAGCTCTAAAGAAACATCTCCTGTCTTTCCAAGCGCCAGTGTTACTGTGGTTGATTTCACCTGTGCTTCAGGTCTGGGCACCTGTGTAGGACTCGTAAGAAACAAACGGGGGATCTGGAAGGATTGGGGAAACTGGCGAGGTGGGGTAGGGAGGGAATTGATAGGTTCCTTTTGAAATCTGGGGACTAGTAGGTGCGTATTTGAGGAAAGACAATTTCCGTTGAAATTGCGATTGCGAAGACAAATGTAAAAACGACCAAAGGGCATGAAATGGAACGGTGCTTAGGTATTTTAGAGAGAACAAGAACCTAAAAAACTAAAGAGAAAAAAAAAACAAAACCCAGAGATGGGAGGCAATGAGACACTGCCTGTTGTGGACCAGAATTTGCTAGCAGTCTGAATGTCTCTGTTAGGGCTGATGGGTTTTAGAAATGTGACACAAGATCTCAGCTCTTCAGAGTCTCTGACTTGCTGCACTTGGATAGATCTGATTTAGTTATTTCTCTAAATTTATTTCAACGTCTACTGGGTCAGGAATCACTGTTTCTGTCTTACATTCTGCCTATATAACACAGACAGCGGCAAGAGGATGGGGACGAGGAGGCTGAGGATGAGAATGATGAAGTTTACTGAAAATGTCCGGTAGCAAGAGAAAGCAGCTGAGAGGAAGGGTAAACTGAGGAAGTGGCCCCTGAAAAGCTCAAATCTGCCAAGGTGGTGGAAAGCTAGTCACAGGCTTAGAATTTGGCGATCTGGATACCGAGATCTGAGTGTGCCAAGAATCCACTACATGACTCAAAATACACGGAGAATGTGTGAACTGGAGTCTACCATCTAGTCAGTGTTCTCTCTGCGGTCAGAACACATCATTTTACTTTCATGTCTTGTTTAGAGAAGCCTTTTATTTGACCTAAAGAAATAGCATCACACCTTTGCCTATATGCAGTTGACATGTTATTATGATATGTAAAGCCCCTCCAATCTATGGCCATTGTAAAATACTAGAGTCAGGACTTCATGAGGCTGCATTTGGAAAAGGAACCAACAACTGTTATACAGTCAGAACAATGTTGTCAGAAGGAAGACATCTGGAGTTTATTATCAAGCTCGATATTACAGAGCTCTCAAAATCTGAAGGTAATTAGGCAAAGAAGATAAAGAAGCAAAAACATGTTTACTGGAATCAGTTTACCAAGAATATGAAAAAGGCTGGAAGAACAATCTGTTGTGAAGAGAAAAAAAAAAGTGCTATCTTGAAATAATGAACTTTCAGAGGTAAATATATATATATATATATATTTAAATTTTATTATCTTTATTTATTGGATAGAGATAGCCAGAAATTGAGACGGTAGGAGAGATAGAGTGGGAGAAAGAGAGACACCTGCAGATCTGCTTCACCACTTGTGAAGATTTCCCCCTGCAGATGGGGACTCGGGGCTTGAACATGGGTCTTTGAGCACTATAACATGTGCACTCAACCACTCAGCCCCTGGTAATAGTATATTTTAGTGGATTTTTTTTTCAGTAAATGCATTGGTGACTGATGGTGGCATACTTTTTCACATATGCATTCCATCATTGTTATACCATGCCCTTGCTGCTTTGTTTTTAATAGGTTAGTGCTTTTGGTTCCCAGGAAATCACAAAAGGAAAGTTGCAGTGCTCTATCTTCTCATTATCAGTTCATATTTCACATTTCCTAATGAGATTAAGGAATCAATTGCCTTTGTTAATATTACCTGAGAATTTGCCACTTGAATTTCTAGGTAACATCATTTTACAAAAACACCCCTACCTTTAACATCCTCTTATTAACAGCAATTTATTTGTTAAATTTCTTCTCTGTAATTTTCAGTGATCTAAACATAGTTTTTAGTAGCTTGGCAAATGCTGGAAAAATTAGTTATTACAAGCATAAAGCAGGCATATATAATCCTTAGGCTAACAAAACTCTAATGATATGTTTCTATATGGGTATAAAATTTAATCAGTGTTTTTAAACTAGTTTAAAACCATCCCTTCAAATGAAGTGCTTTGTACCTCCAATTGCTATATTATATTCCTTTCCACCATAAGTGCATGCATTGCCCAAAATAATGTTATATTATGGGTGTTTAGGGCTATAATACTTTTGTAGACCAAAGTCAAAATGCACACACACACACACACACACACACACACACACACACACACACACGGAAGGGGGGACAGTGGGGGGCAAAGAGAGAAAGAGAATAGAGATTTTTGTTATCAGAACTTTTTTGACAACCTGGATTTGAGGCCCTGTATCTTTTAAGACCAGACACTTACTCATTGCCTGGGCTAGGATTTTTCAACAGAGAATGAGCATATGGGTTAATGATGACTTTTAGTAAAAATATGGAAAAGTTTGGATCCGAGAAAATATAGAACCAACTTATTTATAATATACCATTATGCTTGATGATGCATCAAGGCTTGTTATTTTGTAATTTATCTCCCCCCCCAAAAAAAATGTACTACAAGTAAACATTAATGCAGTTAAGCTAACAAGTGCATGTCTGTCCAGAGTGAAACAGAAACTAGCTTGAGGAATGGGAACTCTAGAGGTAGGATTCATGGGGACAGACTGAAAGGAGAAAGTAAAGCAGATTCAATAGAAGCCATGAAATACAAATGTGGACTACACACGTGAATACACACAGACATACAGATATAGTCTGGAAACTACATCTGACAGCTTTCAAAATACCAAGACTTGATAAGTCTTTAACATGAAAGAAGAGTAACAGTTAGAAAAAGAGATTGAATAAAACAGTTATTGGACATGAAGAGACATCACAAATGGAATGTGAACGACAATCCCTCCCTCAGCAAACCAGTTCTCTCAATGGAATCACTCACACTTTCTTTATAGGCAAACTCTATTTGACTTTTCTGCAGCAATGATGGAGGTCTTAAAGAAGTGATAGAAATGAATTGTCCCTTTTTTAAAAAAAAAAAAATCTTAAATCTTCGACGCCTGTATCCTGTGGGTGTGGAAAGAGTAAAGGAAGCAATTAGCCAAAAGGAGCTGGTGCTGGGAGAGCAGGACTTTAGACTGAATTGTCTCCGATTCTTTCTTCTCTCTGGTCGATACTGTTTAGGCCTGTCTTCTGTTCTCTGAAATCCTTTAGGAGGTCACCTCCTTTGAGGACAACATCCATAATACATATTCCCATCTTAGAAAATTAGTGTTTTGACAGTAAAATAAAAAATCCAGTTCTCTCCATCATTTCAAGCATCATGACTCAGGTACTCTGTGTGTGTGTGTGTGTGAGTGTGTGTGAGTGTGTGTGTGAGTGTGTGTCTCTGTGTGTGTGTGTGTGAGTGTGTGTGAGTGTGTGTGTGAGTGTGTGTCTCTGTGTGTGTGTGTGTGAGTGTGTGTCTCTGTGTGTGTGTGAGTGTGTGTGTGAGTGTGTCTGTGTGTGAGTGTGTGTGTGTCTGTGTATGAGTGTGTGTGTGTGAGTGTGTGTGTGTGAGTGTGTGTGTGAGTGTGTTTGTGTGAGTGTGTGTGTGTGTCTGTGTGTGAGTGTGAGTGTGTGTGTGAGTGTGTGTGTGAGTGTGTGTGAGTCTGTGTGTGAGTCTGTGTGTGAGTGTGTGTGTGTGAGTGTGAGTCTGTGTGTGAGTGTGAGTGTGTGTGTGTGTGAGTGTGTGTGTGAGTGTGTGTGTGTGTGAGTGTGTGTGTGTGTGTGAGTGTGTGTGTGTGTGAGTGTGTCTGTGTGTGAGTGTGTTAAAGAAAAGAAACTAGGGAGTGAACAAAGCAAAGACCTTGCTGCACTTCTCAAGGGGTAGTTCTCAAATTAACTAAAGCAACATCTGACAGAAAATTACTTTCAGGGAGTCGGGCAGTAGCGCAGCAGGTTAAGTGCTGGTGGCACAAAGCACAAGGACCGGCGTAAGGATCCCGGTTCAAGCCCCCGGCTCCCCACCTGCAGGGGAGTCGCTTCACAGGCGGTGAAGCAGGTCTGCAGGTGTCTATCTTTCTCTCCCCCTCTCTGTCTTCCCCTCCTCTCTCCATGTCTCTCTGTCCTATCCAACAAAAAGGACATCAACAACAACAATAACTACAACAATAAAACAACAAGAGCAGCAAAAGGGAATGAATGAATAAATATTTAAAAAAAAAGAAAATTACTTTCAGTGATTTAGTAATTTCAGACATTAAATGTCTTGAATTATTTATTTAAAATTAAGTAAAATGTTTTAATAAGTAAAAAGAACATTTCTCCTTTATTGAAAAATGTCCATACAGAATATTGACAATTAGGAATATTCCTAATTGTCAATATATATATAATTTCATACCATACTGCATGTACTTATTTTCTTGATACAAACTGGGTGTAGAAATCTATATTTTCCTGTCAACAAAAAATAGTCTCAGACATTGGGTATTTTCTGATGCTTCCATGCTTGCAAAAATCAGGTTTTCAATAGGTATACTGAAATAATTAACAGAGTAATCAGTGCTCTTTGCATAATTGATAATGGTCTGGCTGAAGTCATTACAGCTGTGGGAGTATAGCTGCAGCTGGGCATCTAGAAGTCTCCCTGGTTTCAACCTGAGGCAGTCAGGAAGGACGTAAATAGGCGCTTGTTTAGAGAAAGCTGCAAAGATGTGCCTTAAGGGAGGCCTCGACATAGTGTATGCAGGTACTTGGTCCAGCTCAGAGCTGGAGTGGTGAATAGGCCACACGTGGAAACATGTTTCAGAGAGGAATGCCAGGGACACAGTACCCTAATGATATCTTTAAATTGAATGCAATCCTTGAGATTGGTTGGTAAGAAGTGTCATTCCTAAGGAGACCTGTGGCAGTGAGTGCATTGCTCAACTAAAGATTCAGAAGAGAGGTGAAAGATAAAGGAGGCGTCCAACTCTGCCTTCAGATTCACAAAGCTGACGTGTCATCCAGAAGGTGTGTGTTCCATGAGAGCAGGAGTTCAAGATTTTCTATCACAAATATTTGGCTCTTACTCATAGTCTCTGAAGGGAGGAACTCAAAAAATAAAATGGAGGAGCAGGCTGATTGAGCATACAATGCGCAAGGACCCAGGTTGGAGCCCCTAGTCCTCACACACAGGGGGAACGCTTTGCGAGTGGTGAAGCAGTGCTACAGGTGTCTCTCTGTCTCTCTCCTTCTCTAGCACCTCCTTCCCTCTCAATTTCTGGCTGCCTCTATCCAATAAATAAAATAGAGATTTTAAAAAGTAAAAACTTCCTTTAAAAAAAATGCAATCTGGACAATCCTGCCTCTTGTCTGGCCAAAAGATAGTTGTGCCACATGGTGTGATGTTCCTGGCAGCTCAAGTGAGCCTTCCTCTGGAGAGAAACCGTAGCTTCCACTTACTAGAGCCACAGTCTTTGTTAGGACTCTTTGGTTATGGCTGGCTGAGGCTAACTTCCAGAACCTGGTACCACTGTGCTGATGGAGACGGGATTGGAGATGGGCTACTTTATACTTTGAACATTAGGGTAAGTAAGCAGCCTTGAGACCCTGTTCATCAGTACAGAGGTCGGGAGAGGAGCTTTTTTAAAAATGAGTGACATGACAGGAAAGATACTTCCATAGTGTTGAGGAAACAGCTCTGCAAGTCAGGTGATGATCAGCCCAGAACAAAGTAAGATGCACTCAGTCTCTCACCAAGAAGCTTCTGCCTGATTCTGGGGGTAGCACAGCAGGTTAAGCACAGGTGGCATAAAGCACCTTATGGATCCCGGTTCGAGCCCCCGGCTCCCCATCTGCAGGGGAGTCACTTCACAGGTAGTGAAACAGGTCTGCAGGTGTCTGTCTTTCTCTCCCCTTCTCTGTCTTCCCCTCTTATCTCCATTTCTCTCTGTCCTTTCCAATAACAAATGACATCAACAACAACAATAATAACCACAACAAGGGCAACAAAGAGGGAAAATGGCCTCGGGGCAGTGGATTCATAGTGCAGGCACTGAGCCCCAGCAATAACCCTGGAGGCAAAAAGAAGAAGGAGAAGGAGGAGAAGGAGAAGGAGAAGGAGAAGGAGAAGGAGAAGGAGAAGGAGAAGGAGAAGGAGAAGGAGAAGGAGAAGGAGAAGGAGAAGCTACTGCATAGGAGTGTAAAGTGAGAACAGCCAGAAACAGGAGAATGAATATAGGATGACCCCATTCATAGACAGAAGTTGAAAAATAAGAATGGAAGGGAAAACACAAAGCAGGATTTGGACTGGAGTTGGTGTATGGCACCAACGTAAAGGACTCTGGGGTGGGGACCCGGGGAGGGGGGAGTCTGTTCAGATCCTGGGACATGATGGTGGAGGACAGGACGGTGTAACTGGGGGGTTAGGGTACTATGTGGAAAATAGAAATGTTACACATGAACCAAGGACTGTATTTTTCTGTGGAGTATAAACTAAATCCCCCCAATAAAGGAAAAAAAATCCTGCACGTGAGATCATGAGCAAAGTTCAGTCCACTGTTAACAAATGGAGTGCTTACAAAGCTGTCTGCAGTTAGTGAGTGCTTCTCAGCTAAAAATGAAAAGCAGCACTTTGAAGGTCCCACTTTCAACATGTGTTACCTTTCAGCCAAGTAATAGGATATCAAAATAATTCCGTTGTTAGAATACAGAATACAAATGGTGCCCTGCGGAGTAGCTAACCTTTACTAACCTTTCAGCTTCTCTGGACCTGAGGCTAAAACTGGTCCACCTGTCTGAACCTTGTCTCTAAGCCAAGATCATATATATCCACAAAGGATAAATCTTTCTCTCTCTCTCTCTCTCTCTCTCTCTCTCTCTCTCTCTCTCCCTCCCTCCTTCCCTCTCCCTCTCTTCCCCCCCTCTTTCCTTCTCAAAAAAGAAAACAACTGCCCAATATGTAAACACACAGACATAAATCCACAAACAAGCATGGCCTCTGAGCAATCAGAAGATTACTGAGAATTTAGGGCTATGAGAACCAGCCTCCTTAAAATGAAAAGTAATCAAATAATAAATTCCCTTTGTTGCTGCTCAGTTGTATTTGGCGCTGTCTCCTGCCTCTCTGCTAATGTGAGCAAGGCAGCTTAACCTTTTTAGAACACTTTATCTTTATTTCTTCTTTCCAAAGTGTCGTTTTGCTTTCCTCTGAGCTGATTGACATCCACCACACATTTCCTCCCCAGCTGAAGATAGGCTCACACACGGAAGCTTTCCAGTTATTGAGTTTCATCAATTGTCAGCATCCGTCTTCCATTCAGATGATGAATGGAGGCATTGTATTCCAGCATTAAAAGGCAGTTAGGTTGTAATGAGCATCATTAGGGCTGTGATGGGAATCAGGACTATGCCATTGTAGTTGGGATTGTTTTTACGTTTATTTGTGTTTTCTCTGCCTTTCACTTCTCATGCGGCTGGCAGGAGAGAGGCGAGCAGCCCTGTGAGTATGGAGGTGTCTGGGTGCACCGGTGAGCACCACCGCAAGGCATCTGCTTCAGATACTACGGGATGTCTGAAGCCTCCCAGTAGCTGCCTTTTGGGCTGGAGGAGCCCTGCTTTAAAGTTCTCCCTCATAAAGCAAGGCAGAGTCTTCACCGAATATACATTTTAAGAACACCGGACATCTGCACACTTGCATCTGAATAGATGATCTACAATGGAAATGAAAGGACATGCTTTGGAGTCTGACTCAGAAACTGAGTGGTGTTTGGTTTTGCCTTGGAAATAGCACACACGTCTCTTTGTCCTTGGTGGAAACTGTGCAGGGAGGTGGATCTTTCTCCGTATTCTGTGAGGTACATAGTGTGCAGTGGTCACCGACACACCTTCATGGGCACATTGGAAGCCCACTTTAATAATAATAACAGAGTCTCAGCAGATGGTGCAGGCACAGACATTCACTGTATCCATTGTCTCAAGCTCGTTTTCAATGCTTTTTGACTTTTCTTGCTAATTACTAAAGAAAATTTATCTTTAAAGGAAAAATAACATCAGTTTTTAGTCCTTAGTCCCTTATTCTCCAACTTCGGTTGGTTTTTGTGTGAGTGTGAATTTTATTTTCTGTGATATGGAGGGATAATGTTTTCTATTTCAGAAAATAACTAGCCTGTACCTCTCATTTCTAAATCACAACAGGGAAGATCTTCGACGTACTCTGCAGAATGCACTCTAGCCTAATGAAAAATAGGTTTTAGTGGTAGTGAACTCCCAAATGAAATATCAGGCACAGCTTAGACATCCCAAGTCTTACTGCTGTATTGGGAGCGTAAGTGAAAATCAATGCCTGATGAAATGCCAAATGCAAATTACCAATGAAAGAGTGACTTTGCTCTGGGTATAACAGCCCAACTGTATAAGGTGACATCTGAGAGGTGACACCTTGGGGAATCTCCTCAGATTCTCCTCGGTGATACAGCACCTAAGAAAAGGAGTGGAGGTGGAAATAAGAAATGAACTTGTGATTTCTAACTGGCTCACACTGCATAGTTCAAAATCTACACCAATGGGTGGGCAGGGAATCTTACCCACATATCCTGAAACATCCTGCTAAACCACGTGGCCAATAGGAAATAATCTCATGATGAAAGTTTGAGTCACCACAAGTATGAGACTAAAGAGGATTGGTATTCAAACAATGAAGGCAGTCCGGCAGGAGTGCAGTGGGTTAAGCGCACGTGGTACAAAGCGCAAGGACCAGTGTAAGGGTCATGGTTCAAGGCCCCCTGGCTCCCCACCTGCAGGGGAGTCACTTCACAGGCGGTGAAGCAGGTCTGCAGGTGTCTGTCTTTCTCATCCCCTCTCTGTCTTCCCCTCCTCTCTCCATCCCTCTCTGTCCTATATAAAAAAAAAAATGAAATGGGGAAAAAAAGGGAATACCAAGTTTTCTATTGGTTTGACCAGTGGTAGCTTTCTGTTTTTTTTTTAATTTTTATTTATGAAATAGAAACACTGATAAGACCATAGGATAAGAGGGGTGCACATAATTATACTAAATTTTTCATATCACTTAGTTTTAGTGAAAAACCTGTGACAACTATATTTATATCATTTCAAATTTGTTTTCCTTTACTCCTGTTTCCTTCTCTATTATTTTATTTTCATGGGGCTTCATGTCTCATTAATTATCCAACTGCTCCTATAAGACAGTTTTTCCCCCTTAATCACAGGTAGAAACAAGGAAGGAAAGGGACAGATAGGAAGAAAGAGACACAAACAGAGGAGAGGCTCCACGGGGCACTGCTCCCCCACTTATGAAGCCTCTGCTTGTGCAGTGTTTCCGGTTGCACCAGAGGCTTAGCCCCAGACTTTTAAAAAAAAATTTTATATTTATGTATTTATTTTCCCTTTTGTTGCTCTTGTTGTGGTTATTGATGTCATTGTTATTGGCTAGGACAGAGAGAAATGGAGAGAGGAGGGGAAGACAGAGAGGGGGAGAGAAAGACAGACACCTGCAGACCTGCTTCACCGCCTGTGAAGCGACTCCCCTGCAGGTGGGGAGCCGGGGGGCTCAAACCGGGATCCTTACACCAGTCCTTGTGCTTTGTGCCATGTGCACTTAACCTACTGTGCCACTGCCCAACTCCTAGCCCCAGACTTTTACACACGGGAAAAAAGTGTGTCATCAACTGGCTGAGCTACCCTACTGCCCTACCAGTCATGTTAAGAAAATTAATATTAAACTTTAGAATAACTGGTTATCCATGAACCTTAGATGTTACCACATTCATCAGCTCAATAGCATGGTGTCTTATTTCTGTCTTTGATTAAAGGGGAAATGTCACAACACACACACACACACACACACACACACACACACACACACACACACGCTGTTGTCACATTAAGAAACGTCAAAACTAAGGATAAGTAAATGCTACAAACTCTCTCTTTATAGAAAATCCAGCCTATTCGTTCTCAGACTGCTGTGGGTATTTTGCTGTCACAACTGTCTTTTTAAATTTTATTTTTATTTATTTATCATTGGATAGAGACAGCGAGAAATTGAAAAGGGAGATGCAGAGAGAGAGACAGACACCTGCAGCCCTGCTTCATCACTTGTGAAGCTTTCCCCCTGCAGGTGGGGACCAGGGGTTTGAACCCAGGTCTTTGTGCACTGTAGTGTGAGCACTTAACCAGGTGCGCCATCACCTGGCCCCTGTCACAGTAGTCTTTATTATTTCATCAGAGGTGAGTAGTGCTGGAGACGTCTGTTTTCCAGGAAGCTGATCCTAGTGAGTCCAGCTTGCCACCCTTCCTAATATTCTCTTCTCCTTCCCTCTGGAAATGCAGAGCCAGAGAGCAAGCTTAGGCCTTAGCAAGCAAGCTATCATTTCCTGTCTGAATAACCACTTGCCTTTCAGAGCTTTTAAATGCACAGTGTGACACATACACAGGTATATTAACCAGAAGAGAAAGCTGCCCACGCCTGTTATTTCTGTGCACAGGATTTTAGGGCTCCTTATTCCATTTATGGAGAAGTTCAAGGAGCATGTTAGACTTTGATGAAGGAAGTGGGATGTGTGAACATGGCTGAATGAATTCAGATAATTCCTGGCTTGGAGTGAGTGTAGATATATTAGTCTGTGCTTTCTTTTCCCCTTTGGGCTCATTATTTACAGTGGAAGGAACAACTTTAAACTAGCTAGCATCTTTCTTAAATCATGATGTTCCCAATGGATTGTTTTAGGTAACTAGGCCCCTGATCCCTCTTTTGTCATTTTGATTGTGAATGTGTGAACTTTTTTTTTCTCTTTCTCTCTCCTCTGCCCCCCCCCCCCCCCCTTCTCTCTCTCTCTCTTTACTTCTTGGCCATTTACCTAGACAGTGGTTTCCTATAATGGTGTACCAAAGAGGGAGAGTTTATCATTTTGTAAAGAGGAAACAAATTCCACATGCCACGTGATTTCAAGCCCAATTCAAGGAACTTGAAGAATGTATGGATGCAGCTTCTTGGGAGGGCAACAGCCTTGCCATGAACACATCCTGGGTTTGGGCCTCCAGCACCACACAGACAACGTAAGGTTCTAGGATCTCTCTCTCTCTCTCTCTCTCTCTCTCTCTCTCTCCTCTCTCTCTCTCTTCTCTCTCTCTCTCTCTTCTCTCTCTCCTCTCCTCTCTCTCCTCTCTCTCTCTCTCCTCTCTCTCTCCTCTCTCTCTCCTCTCTCTCTCTCCTCTATCTCCCTCTGTTTGAATGAAAAGACTTCCCTAAATGGAATGAAATTAAGTGTACATAAGGAACCAGATCTGCAAGAAAGTGTTAGAAAAGGACAGTAGTGCTGCAAAGATGGAACATTGAAAAACATACATACACACATTTAAGACACGTCATTTCATTCATGATCATGGACGTAAGTGCTACCTTGATGATGGCACTGTACTGAAAAGTACAGAAATAAATAAACCGTGTATGCATAGACACACATGTACATGGGTTCCTAGATGTATGCACCACAGGGGTACACATGCACAGGAGTATTAAGGTATTTCTGCTTCAACAGATCTGCTTCCCCCATGTGACTTTCTTACTCAGCAGCACTCAGTGGCTAGTCAAGTGCCCACAGGCATCTGCATTCTTCCTTTTCCTTTTTTTCTTTTTTTGCCTCCAGGGTTATTGCTGGGGCTAAGTGCCTGTACCACGAATCCACTGCTCCTGGAGGCCATTTTTGCCCTTTTGTTGCCCTTGTTGGTTTATCGTTGTTGTGGTTATTATTATTATTATTGTTATTAATGTTGTTGTTGGATAGGACAGAGAGAAATGGAGAGAGGAGGGAAAGACAGGGGGAGAGAGAAAGACAGACACCTGCAGACCTGCTTCACTGCCTGTGAAGTGACTCCCCTGCAGGTGGATCCTCACGCTGGTCCTTACACTTTGCTCCATGAGCACTTACCCAGTGTGCTACCGCCATACCCCCCTTTCCTCCTTTTCCTAACCCGCTTCATTTAAGTCAACAGCAAACACTTCTCCTGCACTCTTCAAAATCTGTGTACAATTACCCGAGTAAAGATGTCCTCATGTCACTGCTCTCATGGCCTCATGCCTTCCTGGGCCACGGAACCAAGAGAGTGAGCAGATCAGACCCCTGCTAGACACAGCCCACGGCATCCTTCCTGTGCTGGTTTTTATTTGTTTGTTTTTATATCACATCCCACTGGTGTGTCTTGATTGGCCTGTGCCCTAAACTTACCTGTTCCTATTCAAGCAGAGGTGTCTGCATGTCCTTCCTCTGCTTCAGGGCTCCAGTGGCCTCTCAGAATTCACACTTCTAGCTGCAGGTATCCTTCCCTTCATATGGTAGCCTATATGTGGTTTTCCTAAAATTCAACTTAAGTAAGGTCTCTAGGTCACTACTTTAAAAAAAACAAAAAAACAAAAAAACGAGTGTTGCACTGTTCTTCCTTTCTTGTGTTGGTTATGTTCTACCATAAGCAAGGATTATTTTGGTAATTCATTGATTTCCTGGAAAATATCTGTCTTGCTAAGCAATTGATCTGTTTGATTGATTGTTGAACACTAGAGTGTCTTATGTAAGGTATGTTTAATAAACGAATGGAGGAACACACACACACACTCACACACACACACTCACACACACACACACACACTCACACACACATACACACACACACGTACACACACACACGTACACACACACACACTCACACACACACGTACACACACACACACACACACACACACACACACACACACACACACACACACACACACAATGTCCAGGAAGAATAAGAAAGTAGATGCTGCAAAATACCAAACAGCAATTACATGGCCCACTGAGAATAATGAGGAAGCAATGGATATTTGATGGTGAAATTGGGGCGGATGACAATAATAACAGAAAATTGAATTGGAGTCAGATTATGGAAGGCATTATGTTTTATTTTTTTGAAAGCAGGAAGTCCTCTTGTAAGAAAGCACATTATGGAGCTGATGGATACCATCTTGGGGATTGAGTTGGAAAAGGCTAAAAATCTGGACACAGTCCACTGAGGAGGCTATTAGAATCATCTAGATAATTAATGGTATTTATTACTCAATTAGTACAGAAGTAGATTGATTTCTCAAATACTGCTGCAGTTGAAGTTTCAGAATATGCTCTTCACTCATTTGATGAAGATATTGTCATAGCTTTCTTTCTTTAATCTTAAAAACTGCAAGATATGTTGGTGTTTATTTCACATTTTATACCCTGAGGGAAAATATAAAATGGATGAGCATTTACAGCAATCCTGGGGCCTAGGAATCCTCAGAAACTTGGAGAATTCCATCTTTAAGGAAAGTGCTAGAAAGAACCAGTAGGTGTAATAATACCTTGGTGATGTAGGAAGGTACATTTGAAAAGCAGCAAAGAAGGCTAAAGACATGTGCATGGCCTGTCCTTCATCCATCCACCTTAACCCGGTCTTTATTTCAGGAAAAGGAAACACATTTTCCAAAAGAGAAATACCGTGGTCTGGGAGGTGGCGCAGTGGATAGAGCAGTGGATTCTCAAGCATAGGGTCCAGAGTTCAGTCCCTGGTAGCACATGTACCAGAGTGATGTCTGGTTCTTTCTCTCTCTCCTTCTATCTTCATGAATAAATAAGCACAATCTTCAAAAGAGAAATGTCATCCTAATTTTGTAGGTCCTACAAAAAAAAGTATGTGGAATTACACTCATTACTTTGCCCATGGTTTTTTAAGTCTGTGAAATTCATCCTTTCATCATCTCAGTGGTTAAATACTAAGTTCTAGAGGAAGTCTGAATTCTGTTTTGTCCATACTTGTTTCTGGGTTGCCATGGGTTACAAAAAGATGATTTCTCCACCAGGCAGCTATTAAGTTGTCTTCATTTTATTTAACAAGGACCATTAAGCTACTTAGGAATTCCACATGATTTCTCTAAATTGGTTTACTCTCTTTTATTCTGTAAAGACTATACAAAATCTTGACTCTTTTCAAATATCTAATACAACAATCTTGTCCTGTGTGTATTCCATATTCTTTCTAATTTTGAGAAAAAATGAAAGACCTCCATTTTAAACTCCTATACACTGTGTGATGTAAGCCCCATGCTGCAGTCTCTGAATTGAACATTTCTGGAAGTTCTCTTATACAATTTCTAATATAATCTTAACAGTGTAACATCTGGCTAGCTATCTGTCAGCTCTCTACCCACCCATCCACCCACCTGTGTTTCTTGCTATCTAGTTATAGACCTCTGTATCTATAATCTCCTATTCCGTGGTTGGAGCCAAACAGATGGAATGTTATAATACATTATATTCTCCCTATGAAGATATATGGAGGATAATCACAGAGGAATTGTATGGATGAATCAGAAATAGCCAAAGACCATTTTCATTGGAGGTTCTCTAATACTCAGTGAGTCAGATGCTCTTTACAGCCTTCAGGCTCTGTAAGTCAAGACTGTGGGCACGAGGTGTGGTCATAAGGACATTAATGCTTGTGAAGTGTTGTATAAATATGTAACAGCACTCTTATCCATTATGTTAGAGAAATTATGACCAGCATGCTACTACTCCATGTGCATATACACGCTTCCCTGGGAAGCGACTCCCCTGCAGGTGGGGAGCCGGGGCTCAAACAGGGATCCTTACACCAGCCCTTGCACTTTGCGCCAAGTGCGCTTAACCCACTGTGCTACCACCCTACTCCCGACCTTATCTTTATAAAAGAATCAAACCTAAGTCATGTGTATTCCTCCTAAACCCAAGAAAACCATTATTGTTAGTCACATTTCAAGGTCAACCAAGTGGTTCTTGAGTTAATTTCTTGCTTGTCTTCTTTAATATAGAAATTAAATATGTTTAATTGCCTTTTAGGAATTAAAACATTCATATTAAAGCCACTGAGATGCTTCATAAAAGCCAATCTTGGCTTCCATAAATCCTACTTCTCTGGAATTTGATTGACCAAATCTTTAATTTTATTTTTCATTTTTTTATTTGTGATTCAAAGTGGGTGAGAAGATTTTAAGATTATAGTATATAATTCCAAACCACAGCAACCACCCAAGTTCTGTGTCCTCCCTTCTTCCCTCACCATGGCACCCACTAGTCTTAGAAAGTTCGTGTGAATCCTCAGTTCTCTGCACTCCACACATGAGTGAAACCATCCAGGAATTGTGACCTCAACTCTTTCTGGTACTTTCCTCATCTAGTGTCCCCTAAGTCTTTATTATTATTATTATTATTATTATTATTATTATTATCTTAATCTTTATCTGTTGGATAGAGACAGTCAGAAATCGAGAGGGAAGGGGGTGATAGAGAGGGAGAGAGACAGAGAGACACCTGCAGCCCTGCTTCACCACTTGTGAAGCTTTCCCCCTGCAGGTGGGGACCAGGGGCTCAAACCTGGGTCCTTGCGCACTGTAACATGTGTGCTCAACCAGGTGCGCCACCACCTGGCCCCATTCCCCTAAGTCTTTAACAGGGAACAAGCCCAGCTTCCAATTTGGGCCAGCTAGTACTCATTGGACTTCAATATTTTTCCTTCAAAAATGAGCACCTTACTCCACTAAATACAGAAAAAAAAAAATCCTTTGTCTTAGAGAATAAGTTTTGCATGTTCAGCAGTTCTTCCTTTTGAGTATGTTTTGATTTTAGATCACCCAAGAAATCTAGCAAATTAGCATTTCAACTTGTCATTGCCATGGTAAATATATTTTTAAATTTTTTATTGGGGAATTAATAGTTTACAGTAGATAGTAAAATACAACAGTTTGTACACATTTAAGATTTCTCAGTTTTCCACATAGTAATTCAACCCCCACTAGGTCCTTCTCTGCTATCCTGTTCCAAGAACTAAACCTTCCCCCAACCCCAGAGTCTTTTACTTTGGTGTGCAATATACCAACTCCAGTCCAAGTCCTCCTTAGTGTTTTCTCTCTGATCTTGTTTTTCAGATTGTTCCTGTGAGTGGGATCATCCCATATTCATCCTTCTCTTTCTAGCTGATCTCATTTAATATGATTCCTTTAAGCTCCATCCAAGATGAGGAGAAGAAGGTGAATTCAACATTTTTAATAGCTGTGTAGTATTCCATTGTGTACCTAGACCACAACTTTCTCAACCACTCAGTGTTGAACACCCAGTTTGTTGAACACCCAGTTTGCTTCCAGGTTTTGGCTAGTATAATTTTGTGCTGCTATGAACATATGTGTACACAGATCTTTCTGGATGGGTGTGTTTGGTTCCTTAGGATCTATCCCCAGGAGAAGAATTGCAGGGTCATAGGGCAGGTTCACTTCCAGCCTTCTGAGAGTTCTCCAGACTGCTCTCCACAGGGGTTGGACCAAGTGTTGAAACTTGGGTCCACTTGCATATCAGATGTCAGGCTCAGGGGAAAAACAAAACAGAGCAAAAACAAACAAACAAAACCCCCTAGTATTGTCATGGGCTTTTGGAATATAACTAAAATAGGACTGCTAACTATCTACAAAACTAAGACCACCCCCCAACTCTTCATCTGCACTATTGCAGCCTTTAAGTTCATGATTAGTCAACAATTTGTTTGGCTCTATATGTTAACTCTTTTTTTAGCCACCAGGTTCCAGATGCTACCATGATGCCAACCAGGCTTCCCTGGACAGACGACCCCCCCAATGTGTCCTGGAGCCCTGCTTCCCCAGAGCCCTGCCCCACTAGGGAAAGAGAGAGGCAGGCTGGGAGTATGGATCCACCTGCCAACGCCCATGTTCAGCGGGGGAAGCAATTACAGAAGCCAGATCTTCTACCTTCTGCAACCCACAATGACCCTGGGTCCATACTCCCAGAGGGATAGAGAATGGGAAAGCTATCAGGGGAGGGGGTGGGATACAGAGTTCTGGTGGGGGGAATTGTGTGGAGCTGTACCCCTCCTATCCTATGGTTTTACTCAGTGTTTCCTTTTTTATTAATAAATTTTTTTTAAAAAAATCGAAAGAAAAAAAGGAAAAACAGCAACCTGGAGTGGTGGATTCGAAGTGGGAGTACAGAGACCCAGTGATAACCTTGGACGCTTATTACCCCCACCTGCAGGGGGGTCGCTTCATAGATGGTGAAGCAGGTCTGCAGGTGTCTGTCTTTCTCTCCCCCTCTCTGTCTTCCCCTCCTGTCTCCAATTCTCTCTGTCCTATCCAACAACAATGTAACAACAACAATAATCACTACAACAATAAAGCAACAAAAAGGAATAAATAAATATTAAAAAAATAACAAACAAACAAAAAAACATATCTAGAGTGTCAGTAAAATTTCTATTCAATACCTAATAGTAAAAACAGCAATATTTTTATTTAAGATAAAGATAAGCAAACATTTTGTTTTTTTACCAGGTTAGAAGACTTCTGTTTATTGAACAGAATGACAGAATTTTATGTTCATTATATATTTGAAGTAATATTCAGACCTGATGCAAAGTATTCTAAAATTAGTATACTGCCTCTTGGGCCTGGGATGTGGTGCGTGAGGTTGAGCACACATATCAAATGTGCAAAGACCCAGGATACAAATCCCCAGCCCCCACCTGCTGGGGGAAAGCTTGGTGAGTGGTGAAGTGCTTTTCCACCTCCCTCTCCCCCCTGGATTCCTATCTGTCTCTATCCACTAAGTAATAAATAAAGAAAATATTTAGCCCTCCAAAAAACAGAAGTTTAAAAATAAAGTTAAAAAAAGAAATATACATTTAAAAAACTAGCAAGCAGTTTCTCTGTGAAAAGTGTGTGAAGGGAGTCAGGAGAGGCCTCAGCAGGTAGAACACAGGGGTTTTACTTAAGATAGGGGTGCCTGCGAGCCCCTGCTGGGGGCTGCACAAGAGGCCAGGAGGTGTCTCTTCTCTCTGCCTCTCACCCGCCATCTGGAAATGACTAACAAGCAAAGTGGTAGAACCATATAAGCTTGCAGCCCTGGCTGAGGGAAACAGGTTTTAACGTGTGCAGTTCATTTTTACTGAACTTAGCCTTTTGTGTGATTGAACTGATATGGTAATATGGGGCTGGTATTTTTATTAAGTAGGCATAGACATTAAATCTCTGTTTTAATTGTTTGTATTCTTCTTCCATTGAGTGAAAATTGATAGGGATTTAAGCAGTTTCTCTGGGAATATGGTATCCTGGCATACCATACCTCTTTGCTGCCTCTTCTTGACAGCACTGTGCTTTTAAAATTGGGAGAACTATGAGTTCAAGAGGAGATGAAGCTCAAGCAAGCAGTACTGACATGGAGACTGTAGCTTATTAGGCTGGGGACGGACGTCACCCTCGCCTCTATCATAAGCTCCGTGGCTTTGCAGAGCTCCCCCACAGGACCCCTCCTGACCCATGCTGGCCCCAGGCACCTTTCTCCCTTGGAAGTCTCCCTAAAGGCCAAGCTCACCTCTCAGGACTTCCTTCTTGCATTAGAATTGCAGGCTCACAGAGCTTTGTTTGTTTACTAAACTTCCAGAGTCTTCAAGAAGAGGCTTTAAATAACCAACTTGTCTGAACCACCCACATCACAGTTGTGAGAAGGAAAAGTCATAATAGGGGCTGGGGAGGCAGCATAGGGGCTCTGTGAAAAAAACCTTTCATCTTCAGCAGCTCCTTAAACCAGAGCTGAGCAGTGCTGTAGACACTCTCTCTCTCCCTCTCTCTCTCTCTCTCCCCATCTTTGTATCATTTTCTTTGTATCACTCTCACTAAAATAATTTTTTTCCCCTTTCTTGTTAGAAAACATTATTCCTGTGGTCCAGGAGGTGGCACAGTGGATACATCGCATAAGGTCCTGAGTTTGATCCTTGGCAGCGATTGTACCAGAGTGACACCTGCTTCTTTCTCTCCCTCTCTCCTACCCCTCTCATTAATAAATACTATTTTAAAAAACAAATAAGGGGGAGCCAGGCAGTAGCGCAACGGGTTAAGCGCAGGTGGCACAAAGTGCAACGACCAGTACAAGGATCCCGGTTCGAGCCCCCGGCTCCCCACCTGCAGGGGAGTCGCTTCACAGGCGGTGAAGCAGGTCTGCAGGTGTCTGTCTTTCTCTCCCCCTCTCTGTCTTCCCCTCCTCTCTCCATTTCTCTCTGTCCTATCCAACAACAACGACATTAATAACAACAACAATAATCACTGCAACAATAAAACAAGGGCAACAAAAGGGAATAAATAAATAAATATTAAAATAATTAAACATAAAAATAATTTATTAAAAACATTCTTTTACTTTAAAAATGTTTAGTTTATTTTAATGTGACTCATACAAAGAGAATGATAGAGACAGAGTAAGAAAAACAGAGACCAGAGTGTGTGTGTATTTATAAAATTATTTTTAAAATATGTGTGTGTGTGTATGTCTATTTTTAAAATTCCAGTGTTATACAGGCAGCAAAATACATCACGAAGTCCAAGGTGTTTTTCTTAAATATTTTGACAGTCTTTTTTATATATGTAGGTTCTTAATTGTTTTTTTTTTTTTTTTTTGCTTATCTAAGATTCCTCTCTAGCTGAGGTTTTTCAAAATTTGAAAAAAAATTTTTGAAAAATAATAGTAGTAGGGGAAACACAAAGCAGAACGTGGACTGGATCTGTTGTACTGCACCCAAGTAAAGAACTCTGGGGGGGGTGTGGGGGTGTTCAGACTCTGGAACATGATGGCAGAGGAGGACCTAGGAGGGGGGTAGAGTGGGGTGTGGGAAACTGAGAAAAGTTACACATGGACCAGTGACTGTGTTTTACTGCCAGCTGTAAACCATTTATCTCCCCAGTAAAGAGGGGGGAAAACAGAACTCTTTCAAAACCCCTTGTCTCTCTCTCTTTTTTCTTTCTTTTCATCTCTTATCATTTGCTCTGTATATTTGGCAATTTCCCCATTTTTTAAATTTTTCTGTCAAATTCCGGGAACATTTTGCTATCCTGTTTTTCTCAGTTTCATGTACATTCTGTGGTTCTGACTATAATTTTTTAAAAATTTATTTCTTTATTGGGGAATTAATGTTTTACATTCAACAGTAAATACAATAGTTTGTACATGCATCACATTCCCCAGTTTCCCATTGAACAATACAACCCCCACTAGGTCATTTATCATCCTTCATGGACTCTGACTATAATTTTATGGCATCTTCTCTAAGTCTCTGTGTTGAGCCAGTCAGGCTCATGAGGAGGCTTCAGCTCTGCCTGGTAGCCTATCTCCCAGGGCTTTGTTAAGTGCTCAAACTGAGTATTTGTTACAAAGGGGATAATCTCACATGTGACAGACAGAGCAGGACAAGCCAGAGCAGCACTCTTTACATGTGATGCTAGGAATAGAACCAGGGCCCTCCCTCCCTCCATGCCTGCCTTTCCTCTTTTCTTTTTTAAAAATTTCATTTATTGGGGCTGGGCGGTGGTGCACCTGGTTAAGTGCACATAGTACTAAGCACAAGGATCTGGGTTTGAGCCCCTGATTCCCCACTTGCAGGGGGGACACTTCACAAGTGGAAAAGCAGGACTCTCTCTCTCTTTCCCCCTCCCCTCTCAATTTTTCTTTGTCCTATTGAATAAAATAGGGACAAAAATGTCCACCAGGAGCAATGGATTTGTACTGCTGGCGCCAAGCGGAGGTCGGGGTAAAAAAAAAGATTTTATTTATTAGTGAGAAACACAGGAGGAAAGAAAGAACCATAAATATATAAAATACTTTTTCTTAGAGAGAGAGAGAGAATTGTAGCCCCAAAGTTTCCTCCGGGGTCATGGCACTCCCCTGGGGTGCTAGGGTTCAAACTCAGACTGTAAGCATGCAAGCCTGATGCTCTGTGCTCTACCAGTTGAGCTGTTTACTAGTCTGTTTATATTCTGTGGGTGTGGTGCGCTGCGCCATCACTTTGTGGATAATAATGTTAAGTATAGGTGCGTGAGCACATGTAAATATTCTATTTCTTGTAAGTACATCTACATATATGCACACGCAGATATAGTTCTGGATCCTTGGATTATTCCTAATTCATATATTTTTATTTCCTTGACTTCTATGATAAAGGACTTTACTCAGTTTTCCGGTGACTCAGTTTACTTTGGAGTCTTGTCTGCAGGAACAAGTCTAGATATTTAAAAAGGACTTCCTTGTAGGTAAACTGGTGGAAATGGAGTAAGTTTTTAGAGTAGATGGTGAAAGGTTTTCCCTTTAGAATGGGGAGTACTAATGGCTGGGGATTTGGGACAGAAAAGGCATTCTAGAATAGACTGGTGGAGAAGTAGTCCCACGTTGTGCCCCTTCGTTTGTGCCTGTCTTTGGAGGTATCTGTTGCCTCCAACAGCTGAATCCCCCCCCCCCCCCCAAGATATCCGTAGGGCAGTGCAGCTTGGTTCTTTCTGGCTTCTACTTTAGCACTTTTTTTCCAGTGTTTCCTATCCTTCTAAAGTAGTTATCATTCTAAACCTCTTTACTCCTCTGTAATTTCACTGACATCTCCCATCTGCTGTCATCCTCTTTCCTGCTCTTTGTCTTTTTGTTTTGTTTATAAAATTGTATGCCTTTAGTGCCAATATGCGGGAGTCTCTTGGAGGAGGAAAAGTAAACATGTTTCTCAGCTCAATGTAACTGTTTACTGGGAGAATTACAGCTGATTTCAAGATCAAGGGTATTTATCTCTATTGATGTGAGGAGTAAACATTTCATTTTTTTAGACTATAAAGAAGTAAATTTTAAGTCTCAGTGAATGAATCTATCCTGTCTTCCCACTCAGGATGTCATGATACCAAATGCTCAAATTATGCACCATAGTAAAGGGACTGAGAAATCGGCAAAGCTTTTCACTTGCACATTGTTTTAGTAGCTCAGATGTGGATATGTATTTCCTATCTGAAGCATCTTCAAAGATTGTCTTAAAATGTCTTGAATATGACCAATGTCTTTTAAAGCCAAGAGCCTAGTTTGCCACTAAGACTGCTTACCAATGTCAGTCTGTATTTGCAAAAAAAAAAAATTACAGAAGAGTAAGTACTAGAATGTGATGTTCTATTTTTGCATGGATTATTTAAAATTAGCACATTACTTTTACTTCTTATATTTCCCAGTTCAGTTTACTACTGTCAAGCATCAAAGTTCTGTATGATGTCTTTGTTTCCAAGCAAACCCTTTTCCTTAACAATCTCAATTGTTTTCAGGACTGACCAATTACCAATATGTAAATTAAAATTTCAAATTAGAATTTTTGGTTCTGTTCCATTCTCTGAGCAACGTAACTGCATTCCATTCCTCACTACTAGAGACTTGAATTCTAGTTATTTTTCATCACGTCAACTTAATATGGTACTATTTTTGATACAAGTTATGTGATCATAAATAACGAAACACTGTTTTTCTGTATTTTGTGAAAGATCTTTTAATTTACTCCCTGAGAGGAAACTGGTTTTCTGAAAGTTAGAGCAGATAATTCTCTCTGTACTTCTCCTAACAAAGATCACTCACGTGTAGCTAAGTAAGTGTAACCTTGCACATAAGATCTAAACCCAATGTTAAAGACTCTGAAAGATAGAGCATGGGCAGGTGAACTAAACTCTTCTTTTCTCTATAAAATACCTTTGATCATGGGATGAAAAAACAAGTAATAGACTGAGTAGATATTCACAAACACATATATGACCAGGCACTCTTCACATAGTAACTCAAAGCCCAACATTAAAAAGATACCAAGCCAACAGGAATCTAGACAGATTACATACATATTTCACAGAAGGAAAGTTATATAGTATTTTCTGCTAATGCTGCCAGTAGCAAAAGACCACAGACTGAGTGGTTTCAACAACAGAAATGTATTTTCTCTGGTCTCAGGTCTAGGTGCTGTAATAGTTGGCTTCTGGAAAGTCTCTCTTTGGCTATCTTCTCCATGTCCTCACATGACTTCTCCATGTGTGTGGAGAGAGAGGGAGAGAACTCTTGTCAGGAAATTGTGAGGATGTGGTAGAGCCTGGGAGGGCTTGACCTGAAGAGTGCATCTATCCTGTCAGTCTCTCTCTCTCTACCAAGAGGTTGAGCAAGGAGGGGCAGGAGTAACCCCAAAGGTTTGCCCCATCTTATCAGACTCCCTGTCTCACAAAGCACCCTACATTCCTCATACTATGGCCATTAGATAAAAAGAAAGGGGGGGGGGGAAATGTCGGGAAATTGTGAGGATGGGGTTGAGTTTGGCTGGGCTTGACTTGAGGGGCATCCACCCTCTCATCTTATCAGACTTATCATCTACATAATCATTGTTTTGCCTGGAAGATCCCCACCCATTCCATTCCTTTGATCTATCTTCTTTCTACCCTCAAGACCCTCCCTGCCTGCAGGGTAGTATTATTAATCCTACCAGTTAAAACGTTTGCAACAGTTGCTAAAAGCCTTGGCTCTCTGATCAATAAAGAATCGAATTGTCTTGCCACCGTGAGTCTGTCCCTGAGTCATCACTCTCGCGTCACTGAGTGAGTAGCAGCCCAGGCTGGCTCTGGTTGTGTTCTCTCCAACCCAGAGTACGTGCCTTGGAAGAGGCACCCCCATGTTAGCCCGGCAAACTCTCTCATGCCACTTCTTCCTGCGGAAGGCATTCAGTCCTGCCAGGTGGGGGCCCCACTCTTATGATTCCATTTAGCCTTTGTCATCTCTTCTAGGCACTGATTCTAAATCTGATCTCTAGGCACATTTTGCTGTGCAGCTTCAACATTCAAATTGGGGCTAGGACAGAATTGAGTCCATAATGACATCAGTGAGGATGAATGATGTCCACCCTAATTCAGTGATTGTGACTTTTATTGAGGTAGGAAAAGTAGTTATGGCATTAGAAATCATACAGAGAATGAAGGACCTCTTTTTCACTTAAGAAAAAAAGATAGTCAAGACTCTACTAAGAACAGAGGCAATAGAGTTGAAGCAGTAAGAGCATAGGCTTCAGAATCATTAGTTTAAACTCACAAATATATTTGTAGCAACTAGTCTTTTTTTTTTTTTTTAGTAAGAATATGACTTGTTTGGAGATAACAATTTCTTTTCTATTCATATTTTACCACTGTAAAGATGTATTGTAGATGACTGCATGGATTTCTTTTGTTCCTCATGAAAGCCTTGGTTTTTGCTTGCTATTGGAGTTTTGTGTTTAGGGTTAATTGTGTGAATATTATCATTCTTTCTTTCTTTTTTTTTTTTTTTTACTTTTTTTTCACTTTTATGTGTAAAAAGGAAACACTGACAAAAACCATAGGATAAGAGGGGTACAACTACACACAATTCCCAACACCAAAACTCCATATCCCATCCCCTCCCCTGATAGCTTTCCTACTCTTTATCCCTCTGGGAGTATGGACCCAGGGTCATGGTGGGATGCAGAAGGTGGAAGGTCTGGCTTCTGTAATTGCTTTCCCAGCTGAACGTGAGTGTTGGCAGGTCAATCCACACTCCCAGCCTGTCTCTCTCTTTCTCTACTGGGGCTGGGCTCTGGGGAAGGAGGGCTCCAGGACACATGGTGGGGTTGTCTGTCTAGGGAGGTCTAGTTGGCATCATGGAATATCTGGAACCTGGTGGCTGAAAAAAGATTTAACATATAAAGCCAAACAAATTGTTGACTAATCATAAACCTAAAGGCTGGGATATTACAGATGAATATTTAGGGTCTCCTAAATATTTTGAAGATAACTAATAGGCATGTTTTAGTTATATTCCATGGGGCCCATGACTATACTAGTTTTTTCCTGAGCCTGATATCTGATATGCAGGTGGACCCAAGTTATTGTCTGGGGAGTTGATATCATATACTGGAAAAAGGGCTAGGGAGCTGGATTAAGGAAGAGAGTAGCTCTCAAATATGAGAAAGGTGTATAAATATTGTTGACTGTAGACCCCATCGATTTAATCTGGGGCCCACATTCAGCCTACTAAAGACTGAATTAGAGAGTGGCCTGTGCTAAGGGTGTATAACACTCAAAAGAAAAAATGTCTTGTTTTCACAATGATAGATCACAAGTGTATATTAACTATTCTGCATTTCGAGTCATTTTCCCAGTGATTAGTGGTAAAGATATATTTTAAATGTCTGCTCTGTTATTTCTTTTAAGGCATTAGGCAACACCCTCATCATGTCTGGGGATGTTGTACACAAAGAACACAGTCTGAAATGATGTACTAGTTCTTTGGCTAAGGGTAGTGGATATGAGGGGTGGTTACAATTTAATTATAGTTCAGTAATTCAGGACTGATTTTGGGAATTAGGTGGGGGGGCATACTTTTTTTTTTTTTTTTTGCAAAATATTTATGGCCTGCACTGAATTTTCCAGATAATTACTTCTATTCTCTCCAGGGTAGTGACTACAGACTTGGCAGGAAGGAGGCTGACTTTACCTAACCAGCTCTGCCTGCCTAGGAAGCAGTCCTCGTGATGGCTGGGGCCTCCAGGGCCCACAGGTAATGACTCCTCCCTTTCTCCCAAGAGGTGACATGGCTCTGTCCCCAGGAACAAGGAGCCCATCCACCCTCAGCAGCAGATGTGGCCACCGGAGTCATCAAAACAATAGCTTGCAGTTATGGACATAAAACTCATTATAAAATGGATCAAGTTCATTTCTGAAAACAATTACAGATTCAAGCCTGATTAAACTGTATGAGTTTTTTTTTTTTTCCCCCTTTAGGGGCTATAGGAAAGAATTTGTTGGAGTTGAACTAAGTGAGGAACACAATCGCTCCTGTTTAGTGTGGTCAAGCTCTAATTTGCAACTAGGATTTTGAGAAAGCAGGGCCGTAATAGGTACAGCTCCAAGCATCTAGTATTCAGCTGCTCCAAGGTGTGGCTGGGGCTAGTTCATGCCACAGAAGAACTTTTTAAAAGAGAAGACAGTCACTACAGCCATGATGGCAAAGAACAGAAAAGATTTTCAATACGTAGTTACTTTGGTCTGCCTGCTTTTTTTTTTTTTTTTTTGACACAATTAAATCAAGATAGATCATTTGTGAGCATAATTTATGAGAGAATACAAAACTAAAAATAACTGTATATGCGCATGTGCATGTCCAGTTTTTCTGTCTTGAGAAAACACCAAGTGCCCATGGTCCATCTGACTCAGTCTTATGAAGGCTGCACCTTCTGTCAGTCATTTTAAGTGCATGCTGTTCTTTCTCAGAACTTAAGAAAGAGTCAGAGGTGCCAGCTTGTGGGCCCATCTCACTATGACCTATTTCCCATGTGATTGGTGGTCATTTATTTACTAGTTTTTTTTAATCTTACTTGGCTATTTTGCATTTTGTGAACCAGAAGAAATTATCTGACCTTGAATTCTTTGCACAGAAGACCCTTCCACTGGTCAATAAACACCCAGACATTCCCTCTTTTTAATGTTAGTCCCATATTTTTCAAAGGAAAGTTAAAGAAAAACAAACCAGGAATTCATTGAGATAGTTGGCATCAACTTGAAGTACCTGCTGAAGAGTAGCCAGTTGAGACTCTCAAATTGCTTCCTAAATACAAGCAAAGAAATGTTAGAAATACACCCTTGCAGCATGCACATTCAACCCTTTCACAAAGGCTTAAGGATGAACCAGAGTTTAAGAGTGTAAGGGGAAAATACGAATTTAATTTAGGCGACTCAGAGCTACTGTTGTGCATTGACCCATTTTCCCTTCAGTATTTAAAATAGTGATTTTTGTTGAGCTAGCACTGGTCACCATCACTGAATGTATTTCAGAAGTGTTCTTACCCTTTCAAAAGTGAGCGGTCTCACCAGGTCCACCATCAAAGTGCCAGTATCCTCCACTACTGGCCGCCAGACCCCCTGAAGCCCCTTCAGCTCTCCCATGTGACATTCTTAGTTCTCTAGCTTTAGAGGGATTTTGTCTTCAGTCATCCTGATGATTGAGAAGACAAAAGCAGTAATTCCAATGCGGGAGAGGCTCCTGTGTTTGGAGGTGGAGATGTGAGGGTCTTGGAGTACGATACCCTCACATGATGGCAAGAAAAATGTTACCTCTACACCTAGTTTGTCAACTGCAAGAAAAAAAGTGTTCAGACCTGATTTTCGGCAATTTGAGGAGTCCGTTTGAATCGGTGGCTGGTCAAAGGCCTTTTTTGTTTGAGGATTTGAGCTGTCATAAGAGTTTATTTCATTTTATATGGAACATATACTATGAGTAACCACCTTCTGGGCATCTGTAACTAACCTAGGTGAAAAAATCACAGTGCTGTTTAATTGTAAATAGACTGATATAAGATTGGACCAACACTTGGTGTGTACACTTTAGTATGTAGGGTTTCTGTGTCTTTTTCTTGTTGTTGAAAAAAAACAAACAATTTTTTTTCAAAGGATTTTTTTTGTTCCCTTGTATATCCCACACGTGGGAGAGATCATGTAATATTTATCTATCTTGCTTGGAATTGCATCCTCAACTCCACCCATGTTGCTGAAAAGGGTAGATTTCATCTTTTCTCACATCTAAGGTTGTCCCATGCAGTTCACTACTCATCTACCCTTGCACTCCATTCTGGTTGTCTCCACGTCTCCGTTGTGGTCCTCACAAAGAAGTGTGGACAGAGGGATGCCTATTCCTTTCACAGCAGCACTTGCTTTTTCTTTGGCTAGGAGGGACACGAAGGCTCACATGGTCAGTCAGTTCTTACTATCTGAAGAAACCTCCATGTTGATTTCCATACAATGGACCAGCTGACGTTCCCAGCAGGGTGCCCGAGTGTTCGTTTTTCATTTTTTCTCCGTAACTCTCAACACTTGCTGTTTCTGGTCATTGTGAAAAGAGCCATTCTCAGAGCCAGATGGTGGCACACCTGGGTAAGCGCACACAATACAGTGCACAAGGGCCTGGGGTCATGACCTGGGTCCCATCTGTAGGGGAAAAGTTTCATAGTTTCATGAGCAGTGAAACAGGTCCGGTGTCTCTGTCTCTGTCTCTCTCTCTCTCTCTCTCTCTTCCTCTCCCTTCCTTTCTCAATTTTTCTCTGTCTCTAACCAATAATAAATGAATAAGCAAAATAAGATTTTTTAAAAAAGTTGTATGTCTACAGAATGGAATACCACTCAGTTATTAAAAATGGCAAATTCACCTTCTTCACCCCATCTTTGATGAAGCTTGAAGGATGTTAAATGAGATCAGTGAGAAAGAGAAGGTTGAATAAAAGATGATCTCACTCACAGAAGATGAAATAAGAGCAGAAGGGAAAACACTAAGCAGATCTTAAGACTGGAGTTGTTGTGTTGCTCCCAAGTAAAAGACTCTGGGGTGAAGGGGAGGGTTCAGGTCCTGGAACATGATGGTGGAAAAGGACCCAGAGGGCATTCGATCGTTCCATGGACCTCAGGATGCTTGGCGCCCATGGTTGCAGTGGACTGTTACAGAGACCCATACTGCCACCTCCTCGGGCCTTGCACACAGCCTGGCAAAGGAGACCAGGAACTATTGATTTTCCTGTTTTCTATGATGACTCTTACCTATTATTTATCTTAACTATTTCCCATAAAGTGAAAAGGAAAGCCAGTCCCCTGTAATTTATTCCTCATCCTGCAACCCATTTTTACTGCCCCAGGTTATGGGCACATCTAACGTCTGAAGACATATATAAACATTATGCATTCCCCTGGGTTCCTTGAAAGCCAGCAGAATCATTTACATCAGCTACGAAAATGAAATTATAACTTCACATTAAAAGGTGTTATTTCCATTCTCCAAAGAGGCTATAAAGCTCTCTACCACAGTGACAATCAGTCTCAACTTGAGAAACTTCAGACATGGAATTCTGCTGCTGTCTCCTTTTGTTTGTTTGTTTGTTTTTTAGATGTGTCACTAGTGGAAATCATACTCCACAGTTTATTTCAATACTTAAAAGAAACATTTTCTAATAAAATCCCGTACTCTGAGAGCCCTACTAGCCCATGTATCTAGATTTGTTTTGACTACATCTATTATTTAAAGCACTGCTGCCCAGAATTCCTGGCTGGCAGTGGGAATTGTCAGCATTGCAAGCTCTCTCTGTCATGGATCTAAAAGCTACGTGGCTTTGCTCTTTCTGAGGTGAAGGTGCCAACCAGAGGGTTCCCCAGTTCAGCAGCACCATTTCGCCATTTTCCCTACATTGTGGTGAGAACACGCCATTGTTTGTCAGGTCTCCTATTATTTTCATTTTCCCAATATGTTCACACAATGTTTGTCCTGAATTTTACTTTGCCACCGACTCCTCTGTTGTATTCATATGCGAGAGATCCACCTCAGGAATCCCACGTGGTATTTTAACATTGAGAGTTGACGCTTCATGTCGCTTCTTCATGTTTACTTGCTTGTTTTTTTTTTTTTTTCTTTTTTATTTAAGAAAGGATTAATTAACAAAACCATAGGGTAGGAGGGGTACAACTCCACACAATTCCCACCACCCAATCTCCATATCCCACCCCATCCCCTGATAGCTTTCCTATTCTCTATCCCTCTCCCATTCTCTATCCCTCTGGGAGCATGGACCCAGGGTCATTGTGGGTTGCACAAGGTGGAAGGTCTGGCTTCTGTAATTGCTTCCCCGCTGAACATGGGCGTTGACTGGTCGGTCCATACTCCCAGTCTGCCTCTCTCTCTCCCTAGTAGGGTGGGTCTCTGGGGAAGCGGAGCTCCAGGACACATTGGTGGGGTCTTCAGTCCAGGGAAGCCTGGCTGGCATCCTGATGACATCTGGAACCTGTTGACTGAAAAGAGAGTTAACATACAAAGTCAAACATTGTTGAGCAATCATGGACCCAAAGCTTGGAATAGTGGAGAGGAAGTGTTAGGGGGGTACTCACTGCAAACTGTAGTGTACTTCTGCCTTCAGCTATATATTTTGCAGTAGTTTATGGATACATGTGAACATAAGCTCTCTCTCATAGAAACTGGTGTATATCTAGGTTTTGGGACTTTGTTAGAAAGTGAACCACCTGAGATGGAATTAGAGTATACTATGAAAGGAAAGGTCTCACCCGAGTAATGAAGCTGAAGGGTTGTCATTCCACACGTGAAGTCTCTGGACACAGTCTGAAGTGAAGCATGTTGAGGTGGCCATCGTTGTGTTGGTTAGGTTGTGATCGGCGGATGCAATATTATTTGATATGGATTGGGAGAGGCATACGGGAAAGTGGGCCCTATCCAAGGGTTCCAGGTCTGGGGGAAGTAGAGGCTGTATAGTGGAGATGTGAGATTCCTGCTGTCTTAGGGTTCAAAAAGACAATCAATAGTTAATGTTGTCATCGAATTATTTGGTAATTGGGTTAACTTTGAAAAGTCCTTTTGTTAGGGTTTGCTGTACAGTACCCAGTATCTTGTATATAGCTGTGCTATTGGATGCTTCTAATCTGCTTGGTCTAGGCTTTTGAGAGAGTCTGCATATCAATTACCAGCCTATATATTAAAAAGATTCAGTCTGTGTTTTGAAAAACTTCAAGACATACAATTAATTTTCCCCCTCATATATTAATTAACTAGTGATTTACATGACTACATTTTACTAGGAGTGTACATAAACACCATTCCCACCACCAAAAGACTGTGTGACCCATCCCTCCTACCCACTCCCACCCCCCACTGGCCCAGGAAGCTGCATGTCTGGAAAACTCTCAGAAGGCTAGACATGGACCTTCCATATGATCCAGTAATTCCTCTCCTGGGCCAAGGATTCCATAACACCCAACCAAAAAGAGGTGTGTACTCCTATGTTCATAGCAGCACAATTCATAATAGCTAAAACCTGGAAGCAACCCAGGTGCCCAACACCAGATGAGTGGCTGAGAAAGCTGTGGTATATATACACAATGGAATACTATGCAGCTATCAAGAACAATGAACCCACCTTCTCTGATCCATCTTGGACAGAGCTAGAAGGAATTATGTTAAGTGAGCTAAGTCAGAAAGATAAAGATGAGTATGGGATGATCCCACTCATCATAGTCGTTGAGGAAGAAGATCTGAAAGGACCTGACCAAATTGTAAGTAGGGCACCAAAGTAAAAACCCTGTGGTGAGGGGTAGACATACTTGCTTGTTTTATATATTTTAATTGAGTATAGGGCTTAGCAGAAATATGAGAGTGACTTGAGAAATTACTTCTTATGCTATTGAATCCATAATGCTTAAACATTATAGTTTTTATTCTATTAACCAGAATGATGAAGTGATTTTTGAATATGAAAGAGAGCAAGTACTTAAATACAATACCCAGCATTGAATGAGAGCAGTTACTACACACTGTGAACTCTTTTCCAAATATGGACATAAGGGAAGAAAGAAGCATTCAGCAACAGCAAGGATTTCCTCTCCCAGCTTATCAGACACTTATTTTATTGCTGATGCCTGTGTTTTCTAAAGATTAAGCTATGGGATTCTTTCACCAAGGTACATCCACACCCATCCTATCCTCGTCTTTTTTTTTAGGTTAACAGTGTTCCCCAATGCCCTTAACTTGGCAGCAAATATTTCCTGGATCATGATGGTATTCTGCTTACCTGTATTATGGAACCCACTGAGAGAGTCCCTGTGATTGTGTCCAGTTGCTTAATATTTAGTCTAAGAACTGTCTGTTAGCAGTTGTCGGATCTCCCGGTTAAATTCCTTTCCAACTCTCCCTGTCCCAGTTTCCCCTCTTTCCAGAAGAAATTTGTAATGTTGAAAAAGGTTTAACACATAATATTCATTGACTTCTTATCCTTTTCTTTATCTTCTCTGATAATTAAATAATTTTGGTACTGTCCTCTTTCAAGTCATAAGAGTACACATCAGTTAATCACAATATATCAAACACTTTAATTAAATCTATCTACAAGGCTCATGAGCCTGACCCCATTGGTGAACAGAGATCAGAATGCTGACAGCTTACAAATACACTCATTTTTCAGAACCCTTGGGTGATTTTGAAATGAGGTTCATTGTATTTTAGTTTAGTTATATTGTCTTAGGGAAAAAGTGGTACATTAGACTCATTTACTATTTTTAATTTAGAGAGCGGGTAGAAGATTATCTTGGTTATCAGATGGCAAGATGATTAAATAATTCAAAAATTTAAAAGGACTGTCAATTACCTTCAAAGAAAGACACAATTTTGATCTGATATCGTCAGGTAAAGTAAGTCATGGTCACATGACACCTCCTGTTGTAGTGTTTTTGTGCCTCTCTAAAATTTATGTATGGAAGCCTAACCCCCAGCATGAGGCCTATGGGAGGTAGAGCCTACAGGAGGAAATGTGTCAAGAATGCAGATTTCTTGCCTTGGAAGAGACACCCCAGAGTCCCTTTCTTCTTCTATCCATGAGGACATGGAGAGATGTCATCTGTGAAGCACTTTTCAGCAGATACTAAATGATCCCACACACTTTCCAGCCTCTGGGACTTGTTTCAGCGCAAGGTATCTTAGTGACAGAGTCAGAATGGGGAAAGACAGCTCGCCATCTTCCATCCCAGGGCGAAATCACTCAGGAGGCGTCTCATTAAAGAACTGTGATGACCACATAGGTGCATCCTGCACCCCAACCTGTGATCACGCTGCAGATGATTCCAGATCAAAAGGGAGACATGACAAGCAGGGAAATCTGATTAAAACTTCATACCTGGCATTCTGTCTGTAAGGGAGGACATGAAGGAAAAAGCATGAAATAAAAAATAAAGCACTTCCTCCCCTCCCTCCAGTGTAGGCACTGTATATTTAGAAGTGTTGTGTAAACTAAAAGCAGGACCTGACCAAATTGTAAGTAGGGTACCAAAGTAAAAACCCTGTGGTGAGGGGTAGACATGCAGCTTCCTGGGCCAGTGGGGGGTGGGAGTGGGTGGGAGGGATGGGTCACAGTCTTTTGGTGGTGGGAATGGTGTTTATGTACACTCCTAGTAAAATGTAGTCATATAAATAACAAGTTAATTAATATGAGAGGGGGAAAATTAATTGTATGTCTTGAAGTTTTTCAAAACACAAACTGAATCTTTTCAATATATAGGCTGTGTAATTGATATGCAGACTCTCTCAAAAGCCTAGACCAAGTAGATCAGAAGCAACCAATAGCACAGCTATATACAAGATACTGGGTACTGTACAGCAAACCCTAACAAAAGGACTTTTCAAAGTTAACCCAGTTACCAAATAATGTGATGATAACATTAACTATCGATTGTCTTTTTGAACCCTAAGACAGCAGGAACCTCACATCTCCACTATAGAGCCTCTACTTCCCTCAGTCCTGGAACCCTTGGATAGGGCCCACTTTCCCGTATGCCTCTCCCAATCCATATCAAATAATACTGCATCTGCCGATCACAACCTAACCAACACAACGATGGCCACCTCAACATGCTTCACTTCAGACTGTGTCCAGAGACTTCACGTGTGGAATGACAACCCTTCAGCTTCATTACTAGGGTGAGACCTTTCCTTTCATAGTATACTCTAATTCCATCTCAGGTGGTTCACTTTCTAACAAAGTCCCAAAACCTAGATATACACCAGTTTCTGTGAGAGAGAGCATATGTTCACACGTATCCGTAAACTACTGCAAAATATATACCTAAAGGCAGAAGTATACTAGAGTTTGCAGTGAGTACCCCCCTAACACTTCCTCTCCACTATTCTAAGCTTTGGGTCCATGATTGCTCAACAATGTTTGGCTTCGTATGTTAACTCTCTTTTCAGTCACCAGGTTCCAGATGCCACCAGGATGCCGGCCAGGCTTCCCTGGACTGAAGACCCCACCAATGTGTCCCCAGAGACACACCCTACTAGGGAAAGAGAGAGGCAGACTGGGAGTATGGACTGACCAGTCAACACCCATATTCAGCGGGGAAGCAATTACAGAAGCCAGACCTTCCACATTCTGCAACCCTCAATGACCCTGAGTCCATACTCCAGAGGGATAGAGAATGGGAAAGCTATCAGGGGAGGGGGTGGGATATGGAGATTGGGTGGTGGGAATTGTGTGGAATTGTACCCCTCCTACCCTATGGTTTTGTTAATTAATCCTTTCTTAAATAAAAAAAAATAATAATAAAAAGAAGTGTTGTGTAATAGACACACAAAGTAGCTAAGTAGTCAGGCCACCTTGGAATCCTGTGAAGCCTGGTACACTCTCACCTCTGACAGATAACCACAAAGGCAGTAGCTTGGTAATTGTTTTGATTACCAGCAATTCTCCAGCCAACGTGAGGTTAAAATGGAAATATCAATTCTCCCACATGATACCAAGTCTCCCTTAAACACCTTCAAGTAGCGTGGGCATATTATTACATTGCATCTGAAAAAAAAAAAATTCTAGTGAAATACTTGGGCTATTCTGAAACTTTAGCCTCAGCTTCCTATGATTACCAAGTAATCTCTTATGTATATCTTAATTTATTTCACAGGGAGTATCTGAAACCTGAAAGAGATGGACTGTATTTGTATATCTTTGAGTTTACACACATCACAGGAAATCCACTGCAGAATACTGTGCCCCAGTATGGTTCCGTAGCCCCCACGTCCACTTGGTCGATTCCAAATCATATTCCTCCATGAGGATCATTTCTGGAACCATCCGTTCCACCCCGGTCCCATGGCTGCCAGTTCTTAGCAACATCGCCCCGCCAGATATTCGTCGGGATGCGGCATCATCTAAGTTCATTTCCCACGTCTACGCTCGACCGGACCTGCCAATATACGCGGAGATCTTCGCCCACCCTGTCCAACCTTTGACGTCTCATCACCCAATCTGGTCCCCTACGCCTACACTGAACTTCTCTGTTCCAGACTCTTGGAAACAGAGTTGGCAGTCAGCCGAGGTCAAGAACAAACAGCTCATCACAGACCCCTGCGAGCGTCAACCCGGCTTTGACCTAGCAGGTTATGATCGGGCCCTCCTCCATCGCTATCGAACAGGCCATGGCCGGTGCGCCGCTATGTTCCATCGCTGGGGAGCCAGAGACGACCCGAACTGCCCCTGCGGCTGCAGACAGACTATGACCCACAGAGTCAACGACTGCCACCTCTCCAGATTCAAAGGAGGTCTCGAAACTTGACATCAGGCTCAACCTGATGCTGTTGACTGGCTACGGAAGAAGGGCAAAAGCTAGAAGAAGAACAGGAAATCCTCATTCCACAGAGCGGCCATGAAGCTCACCCAGGCTTTGTCTCAGAAGATCTGTGAGTAGAGCTTCAGTTGCTGTTTGGTTTGTTTTCTTTTCAGGGAAATGAAACTTTTAACAAATCTCATATTTAATTATATTTTCCTGAATGCTTATTTCAACATCTAGCCATCTTCACAGTCAGGGAGCAGTGTGGCTGGCCTAGTACAGACAGCAGATCAGAGGTGTGGCCCTAAGCTCCTTTGCAATACAAAGAGAGCCATCAGCAAACCCAGGACACTCCCCAAGCCAGGCCTCAGGTGAAGCTATGAAGGAGGAAAATCAGTTAAAAGCCCTGCCTTGGGGCTAGGGGCGGTGCTATGTGTCTCAGGCCAGAAGCCCCTCCCACCTCAGTCCCAGCCTGGGGAGGGCTTGGGCTCAGCTTCTGGGGGGGGGGGGTCCTCTCTCTACTTCACTTTCCTCCCAGAGTCACTTTTGGGGTACTTGCAGTTCCCCAAAGCAAAACTGTTTGTTTTTGTTCCCCTTGTATTTGCAGAACGGGAGAAACATTAATTCCTTTATTTGATCAACTGTGACAATGTGTTAATGAGGGTTGAAGCATTTGTATATTTTAATAGCAATTTTCTGGAGATAATGAATTGACCTCAGCTCAGAGGAGAGCATCCGGCTCTGGGAATTTCATGTCCAGCAGTAAACTGAGCAGAGCCTTGAGTAGTTGCAAGTCACCCTGCTGTCATCTTTTTTCCTGTGTTCTTTGAACTCTGTTCTTTGTTGGGGGCTGGAGAGGAGTGGGCTTGGGGATTGTGAGTGGTTTCTGCTTGTTACCTGAAGCCCTTTCAGCTCCTCTGGGAAGGGGTTCGCAATGAATTGGGAAATCTGGCAGAAAAAAAGTTATTTTTCCTCTCCAGAATCAGCACTAGCGGATGAAAGCAATGCAACTTGAAAGCCCAGGCTGACCTTCAGCTCCTGAAGGTCCCTCTGCCTCCCTCCAGGGGATGCATGGCCACTCTTAGCAGTAGACTCTGATCTTTTTATCTCACTTTATTTATTTTATTGTAGTGAGAGAGAGAGAGATACAGAGAGAGACCAGAGCACTGCTCAACTCTGGTTTATGGTGGTGCTGGGGGTTGAAACTTTTGTACAATCATGATGCTATCTTTCTAGCCCAGACTTTGATTCTAAGAGCAAATAATGGTGTAAGAAGGTCTTGTGCTTGCAGACACAGATTCCAGATTCTGCTCTCAGTTGTTTCTGGCTGCTCTGTAACTGGGAATTAATCCATCAATAATCAATGTTTATTTTTATGTAAAAGAGCTGAAAATAGCAAGGATTTGTGAAATGTTGTGGGGAATGGTGATGGGGGTGCGGGCTGATGTTCAGTAGTCCTTGATATGCCTCATCTCCCAGGGAATGGCTGGGAGAACACAGTGCGGAAACCAGAGTTGGGGGAATAGCTCGTTGACCCCGGGGCGCCTCCTTTGCCAGGTTCAGGCACCCTTGGGGTCCCCTCTATACTGGCAAAACCTCCGATGCTATGATGTTTTTTGCTCTCACCTTGGACTATCTGAAAAAGTCGGCCTGGGGCAGTGAAGCCCTGAGGATGTGAGGGTGATGATGATGGTGATGATAGTGATGGGGGTGGTGATACCAGTGAAGGGATCTTTAGTGTGGTGTCAGAGAAGATGCAGAGAACTAAGGCAGCATGATGCCAACTACCCGGCCTGCTTGCTGTTAAGGAAAGGAGTTCGGTTAAGTTCAAAGAGCTAAGGCTAGAGCAGTGACAGGGACATCAGGGGAACGATAAGGTAAGGGGCTGGGTAGTGGCGCACCTGATTGAGTGCACAGGTTACAGGGCACAAGGAGCCGGGTTCAAGCCTTTGGTCCCACCTGAAGGGGGGAAGCTTTGTGAGTGGTGAAGCAGGGCTGCAGGTGTCTCTTTGTCTCCCTACGCTCAATAAATAAATATAAGTAAAAAGTTAAAAAGAGAGAGAGAAAGAAAGAAAAATCAAGGTCATGGATCTTTTCTAAAAGGGCATCACTTCTTCAGCTCTGGTTGGTAAGCCTAGAAGGGGGCTGAGGTTCTGTCCTGCGCACTTCCCCCTGGTTTCAAACACACATATGCTTAGGACACTTAGCAATTGTCCTGTTTTCATGACAGTAAGTCTAGAAGGAAACCAGACCTGGGTATTCTAGCTTCCCCTGGAAAGACTTAAAGATACCCAAGTCATGGGAGTTGGGCTGTAGTGCAGCGGGTTAAGCGCAGGTGGCGCAAAGCACAAGGACCGGCATAAGGATCCCGGTTCGAACCCCGGCTCCCCACCTGCAGGGGAGTCGCTTCACAGGCGGTGAAGCAGGTCTGCAGGTGTCTATCTTTCTCTCCCCCTCTCTATCTTCCCCTCCTCTCTCCATTTCTGTCTGTCCTATCCAACAATGACAACAACAATAATAACTACAACAATAAAAAAAAACAAGGGCAACAAAAGGGAATAAATAAATAAAATAAATATTAAAAAAAAAAAAAAAGATACCCAAGTCAAACTCTACATGTTCTCAGAGCAATCTTCAGGGCCTGGGGAAGTTGCTGTTACTGCATAACATGTGAAAAAAACAGGACAAAAAGGGAAGGAACGTGGTTTTGTGTTTGCAAAATGGTTATGCAAATAGACTATCATGCCCAAGGCACGCCCGAAGTCCCAGGTTCAGCTCCCAGTTCTACCACACACCACTATAAGCCAGAATAGTCTCTTGTAAAAACAAACAAACAAAAAAAAACCCAAAAAACTATCATGAATGGAAAAGGGGAAATCTTCTTTCATATTCAGAAATGCTTCTCCTATAAGTTAACATTTTTTCACTTGTATGCAATTTATCAATCTTAGCTTTAATATTTCACAAGATAGCTGCATCAGAAAAAATGCATAATACTGATATCAGAGTATACAGTTCATCTGTGCCATGGCTGGATACTCTATTCTTTAGTATTTATTTTTTTGTTTGTGATCAAAGAATAATCTTAAAGCATCCTTGGAAGAAAGATGGATAAAGTTATAAATGCCAACTTTAAAACCCTCTATTAACAGACTAAATATTTGATTTAAAGGGCACATTGCTTTACTGGGGATGATCTGTGTGAGGAATTCACTTATCCCTTTAGTTCCTTCTGTCAAAACAAATTGAGAAATGATATGATATGATGTGAGAATCATAAGGCTGCCCAAATAACAAGGTACGGAATAACGTAGAAGATGATATGCTATGAAACAGAAATTTCACGATTCTAACACAGAGGCACACACACAACACAAGTGTCCATGGTTGATGTCTGCCAGCAGTCAGTCATAAGCCTTATCTATTTCCTGTTTTCTGACTGAGTTTGTAGAATCCAGTTTTATTTCAGAGCTAACCAGTGACATGCAGATTGGAGTGGGAGGACATAGGATGCCTGAAATTTATGTCAGAGCTCATCTTAATATTTGCAAGAGATGTTAAATCACCAGGTACAGGGCCTGTTAGAGGCACACCCAGGAGAGCACCTTTTTACAATGCACAGGAGCCTGGGTTCACCCCTTGTTCCCCAACTGCAGGAGCAGTGAGTGAACCAGTTTCTCTCTTAGTCTTTCCCTCCATGCTTCCTTTTTGCCTCTTGATGGCGCTCTCTCTATCCAATAAGTAAATAAAGGTTTTAAAACTTAAAGAATGCTAAAAAAAAAAAAAAAATCAGTGATAGTTCAGAGATGGTATATGTACATAGAATTACGTGCCAGTAGTCCTTAATCTTAATATTTTGTCTTGTCATCTATGTAAATGAAGGTCTGAATTTAATTTCCTTTGTTCTCATTAAAAATTATGTATATATACATATACATATATAGTATGTTCAGATTTTCACAAACATCAATAATGTTCTGTTAAATTTTCTCACATTCACAAATGAGTCTGCTCTGTTTCACACTTTAAGAAAAAATAAAAATGACGTTACTAGCCAGGTTGATGCCACAATATTTTCTTTTTTAAAAAAAAATATTATCTTTATTTAATGGATAGAGACAGCCAGAAATCAAGAGGAAAAGGAGAGACAGGGAGAGAGACAGAGACACCTGTAGCCCTGCTTCACCACTTGCAAAGCTTTCTCCCTGCAGGTGGGGACTGGGGCTCAAACCTGGGTCTTTGTGACCTGTAAGGTGTGTGCTCAACCAGGTGCACCACCACCAGGCCCTTTGCCCCAATATTCTCTAATTACTTACCCCAGCAAGTAATTAACTTTAGTTCCTGCTTGTGACATTGCTCTTGTGCCATTGTTAATTTGCAGTATTTTCCCAAAACCAGATTACTTGTGAATGTGTGTGTGTGTGTGTGTGTGTGTATGTGTTATGTGGACCAGGCAGTGGCACATCTTGTTGAGGGCACACATTACCATGACATTATCATGGGCAAGGACCTGCTTTCAGCCTCCACTCCTTACCTGCAGAGAGGAAGCTTCAAGAGCAGTGAAGAAAGTCTATAGACATCTCTCTCTCTCTCTGCCTTTCTGTCTGTCTCAATCACTGCCCCCTCTCAATTTCTCTGTCCTAATTTAAAAAAAAAGAAAGAAAGAAAGGCGAAATGGTGGCCGGTACCAGTGGACTCCTGAAGTAGGTGCAGAGCTCAACAATAACGCTTGTGGTTTTACTGAGCCTTATAAATATTAGCTGAGCATCGCTGATAGCAGGCATCCTCTGGTGATCTGGGACGAAGCAGTGACTGGTAAAACTCCAATCCTCCCTTACCTTATATTTTAGTGAAACTGTCAGAGCAGATCTAAATAAATGAATCATTTCAGTTCATCAAATGGTTAGTGGCCTGGAGAGACAGGGTATAATGTGCCTTCAGGAACTGTAATTGACCTTGGTCTTCAGTGTGAGCTGAGAGTGGGGAAGGTGCAGGAAGTGTGTTTCCTTGCATATAACAACTGGACAGAAGCTGATTTAGAGTTTAGAGAGGAGGAACACACACACACAAATTATTAAATGAATACCACAACATTTGAATCTTTCAAAGTAAAGTTACCATTCAGACGTTTGTAAGCATTTTGTGCAAAACACAAGGGAAGACCATTCTCTCTGGTGAATATTTGGCTGATGCTTGAAGCCAGTGAGTCATAACATCTCAGGTTTGCCACAGTAAAGAAGGCCTTACTGATTTTTTGTCATTGTCTCCCTTCCATTTTTTTTTTTTTTCATTTTAACTGAAGGAGGATTACCAGTTTAAAGTAAGTATACAGTTGCTGACACATGAGTAATATTTCTCATCTCACCCTGACTGGTGTCTGCAAACTACTGTCACCCCTAGCCCTGGCCCTGGTCCTTTTCTGCCATCATACACCAGGACCCCCCACCTCAACTGCTACCCCACTCCTCCCCTCCCTCTTCAGAGCTCTTTGCTTCAGAGCAGTACACCACATTCTACTTTATGCTTTCCCTTTCTGCTGTCCTTTCTCAACTTCTGCCCATGAGTGAGATATCCCAAGGCATCCAGCACACCCAGAAGAGATGCCTTGAGTTTTTAGCAGTAGGTAGGTTACAGGTCAGCATCTTTACATGTGACATGTGTGCTGTCTTAGTCTGGATGTACCCTTCCTCGCCCTCTCTGGACCGACCCCTTGCCCTTTCATTCTGGTCACCACCCATGGGTCTTATTGTTTACAAGCTTAGTAAAGTTTTTTTTTCCTCCAGGGTTATTGCTGGGGTTCAGTGCCTGCACCATGAATCCACTGCTCCTGGAGGCCATCCCCCCTGCCTTTTTGTTGTTGTTGTTACCCTGCTTGTTTTACCATTGTTGTGGTTATTATTATGGTTGTTGTTAGATAGGATAGAGAGAAATGGAGAGAGGAGGGGAAGACAGAGAGGGGGAGAGAAAGACAGACACCTGCAGACCTGCTTCACCACCTGTGAAGCGACTCCCCTGCAGGTGGGGAGCCGGGGGCTCGAACCGGGATCTTTCTGCTGGTCCTTGTGCTTCATGCCACCTGTGTTTAACCCGCTGCACTACTGTCCGACCTGACCCCCAAGCTTAGTATTGTTTTTATGGAGTTCCTCTGCCTGCTTTCCCTCCACCGCACACATGAAGGAAATGACAGAGTGCTAGTCTTTTCTGTCAGGCTCCTGTCGCTTAGCATGGCACCTGAGCTTGCTCTTATGGGTTCTGTTCAGTCCCTCTTGCTTGGTTCATCTCAAAATGAAGAGCTACATTACATCATTTGTCGCTATTACATTTTGTCTTTAATGTATCTGTCTGTTTGGTAGAATTCCCCATGTTTTGCTTAGGCTTTATTGAGTTCCAGCTCTGAAAATTTTCACTTACTGGCCCCACAGCTGCAGATACACCTCAGACAGTCCAGTTCTGATGCAATTACAAAGAGTATTCCCTTCACCCTCCAATTGTGCTGGTTTCGACTATAATTACCATGGTCCCTTCAACTATGGAAGATTTAATACTTCCTCTGATGGTGTTGCTGGTAGATTATGAGTGGCCTTCATTTATTCGTGTGGTTAAGAACATTCAGTTATTAAAGATGAAGAACAGTAAGAAATGTGAAAGTCCACCCAGTATACTAGAGTCTTCAAGAATGTCATGATGTAGAGTTGCACAATTTTGTAAATATTTTAATTTTTTTCCTTTATTGGGGGATGTATGGTTTACAGTCAGCAGTCAAATACAATAGTTTGGACACCTGTTAAATTTCTCAGTTTTCCACATAACACTTCAATCCCCTCTAGGTCCTCCACTGCCATTATAAATCTTTTTATTTACTATTTGTAAGAACATTTACTTATTTATTCATACTTGATAGAACGGAGAGATATTGAGAGGGGAGAGGTGGTCGAGAGGGAGAGAGAGAGAGAGAGAACTACAGACCTGCTTTACTGCTTGTGAAAAGTGCCCTTGGCAGGTGGGGTGTGGGGGCTCAACCCGGGTCCTTACACAGGGTGTTGTGTGCACTCAACCAGCTGCACCACACCCCCCACCCCCCAGGATCCTTTTATTTCTGATTTACAGTCAATTTATTTCTAGTTCCCGCAGATGATGAGTCATCAACAAATCTTAAGTGAACTGATTAATGCAGAGGAGAGCATTGCTTGAGCAAATTCATCTGGCTTTAAAAGAGTAGCCTCAATAAATAGTTTATTACTATGCACTTATTCAATTGAGTAAGGCTAGCTTGTCAAAAGTGGAGAGAAATCATGAGAAAAGATAAAAATGCCATCTGCGAAGAATTCTTGCTCCATGCAATCTTCTTCACCCTGGATAAAAGTGAAAATCATATAATCTGTGAACAAGCAACCAGTGCATGTTGGTCAGATGTTGAGAGAAAGGACTGCAGCAGAGAGCTATTAAAGAAAGGATTTCTTAGTGGCCGGACTTTAGAAATAAGATCGGACTGGGCTGAGAGACCCAATCAAATAAGATAGTTGCCCTATGATGGTATCAAGAGAGCAGTGTAATTTGAACAGGACCACTGTTAGGAAATGAGAATGAAAAGGAGATCAACAAACAACTGGGACATAAACTGAAGAAGAAAACATAAAATCAGGCAGCTGAAGGGAGACATATGAAGGCACGATATGTATTATGCAGAAGCCTGTGATTATTTCAGCCATCGAATTGCAGTGCAATAAGGAGCTTCAGTTAGTCACTGAGCCTCCATCCCCAAAGTACCATATCCAGAAAATGACAAAGGACTAATGACTGTGCCTCAATATCTTTCTATTTCCTTGGACTCTGCTAATTGCATGCTGGGAAACTAGAGTCTTTTTTGGTTTATTGAGGCCAATGACCAGGGGCAAACAGGATTGAAAATCAGCATAGAGCTTGACTCTCCATCCAGCATGTCAGGAATCATAGACCATTGCAGAACTCCAAACATGCAACCCAACCACTTTATACTACTTTTATGAAATAACAGGGAGACTTCTGTGATTATAATACTTGAAGGGAGGTATATACTTCTCACTTATTTCTGTTGAATATGGAAGTATTACTATAAATGAAATCAATGTTGAAGATGATTTACACTAACTTTTAAGTATAGCTTATGTTGGGTTATAAAAGTAATGATTAGTTCTTCCTCTTATCCAGGAAAATGTCAGTGGTTAGCAGTAAATAAAACATACATTTTCCAACTACTGAATCTTGTGGTACAAACAAAATGTCACCATAGGTCTAAAAATCAGACTAGTTACTACTTTCCATGAAAATGAGAGGTATTAAAAAACTTTCAACTTGTTTTTATTTATTTATTTATTTTTTATTCCTTGTCATTGTCAATGTTCAGTAGGTCTTAATTCACATGGGAATATTGTTTATTGAATGCTTTACAATATGGGCATCAAACTCCCCAGCTTCATTCTCTTTTAATCTTAGATTTTTTTTTCTTTGCCTCCAGGGTTCTCGCTGGGGCTCAGTGCAGTGCCAGCACTACGAATCCACTGCTTCTGGAGGCCTCCCCCCCCCCCCCCATTGCATAGCACAGAGCAATTGAGAGGGGTGGAGATGGATAGATAGAAAGATAGATAGATAGATAGATAGACAGACAGACAGACAGACAGACAGGCAGGCAGGCAGGCACCTGCAGACCTGCTTCACTGCTTGTGAAGTGATCCTTCTGCAGGTGGGGAGCTGGGGCTGGAACTGGGATCCTTGAGCTTTGTACTATGTGCACTTAACCCAGTGCACCACTGCCTGGCCCCAATCTTAGATTTCTATTCTAGTTACTTCTTCTACTTGTAATTCACTTACAACTATAACATACATATTGGTATGTTACCTTTACTCCTTCTGTAAAAAATGTATTTTTATCGCAAACAAATAAAAATAAAAATATCGCAAACAAATAAAAAAAAATAAATATATGATTGTTGAAAATAAGAAAAATAATTGTTAGCGTGTGTTTCAAAATCTGTTTTTTTTTTTTTTTTGTCCTTATTTTTCTTCACATTCTCAGTACCCTGGGGTATAAGATTCACATTTTTCTCTCTGAAACAGTTCAAGCCACATGTTCATATCTAACTCTTTAGCCTCAGGTGATTTTATGGTATGGAAAGAAATGTATCTAAACTAAAGTGAGACCACTAAACTGTAAATAGATACACATTGTATGGCAATATCATTTTAAACTGACAAAACGATTAGCCAGAGTGACCTGCCAGTCCCTATTCAAAGCTCCATTTGCTGGGCTAGCTAGCTTCACGGGCTGTAGAGAGACGACCAGGGTGCATCTCTTCACCAGAAGTGGCAAGGGAAAGGAAATGACTAGGAGAGGGGGCAGAGCAAAAAAAAAGAGCTTGAACATAACATAGAAAGCTTCCATCTAACCAGTGGGGATTAAACTAATACCCTGCAGGCAGGGCGGGACCCAGGTAAAACAGTGATTATGTAAATAGACCACATCGTAAGTAATGCAAGGAACCTAATGTGATGATCCAAACAGAAGGTCTTAGAAGCAGAATTTTGAAGCAGACCAACAGTGACCCATCTGAAGGAATTGTATTTTTCTTTCTTTTTTTAAAATTGTTGTAGTTATTATTATTGTTGTCATCATTGTTGGATAGGACAGAGAGAAATGGAGAGAGGAGGGAAAGACAGAGATGGGGAGAGAAAGATAGACACCGTTTGTGAAGTGACTCCCTTGCAGGTGGGTAGCCAGGGGCTCGAACCAGGAACCTTATGCCTGTCCTTATGCATTGTGCCACCTGTGCTTAACCTGCTGCACGACCACCCAACTCCTTGTATTTTCTTCTTTACCAAACAAGGCTTTATGTCAAATCTTGTACAGCCCCTGAGTGATGCTATAAATATCCAAATGGACCTTGTCAGAAAAAAAGCTTCCACATCTCTATGGTGTACTGCATGCTGAATGTTAGTATGTTAAAAAAAAGAAGTGTTTAATTTTAAATGTTATTAATTTTAGATGTTTGACTGAGAGAAAGAGACCAGAGCACTGTTTGTCTCTGGTATTTTGTGGTGCTGGGTCTTGAACTTGGGACCTCTGTGATCTCAGACTTGCAAAATGCAAGGCCCGTGTACTCCAGATGTACTCTGTCTCCAGACTCTTTGATATTAGTAACTAAAATTTGAAGTTTAGTTTAGGGTATACAGTTTAGCAGTTAAGAATGTAGAATTATTGTTTGTATAATTCAAACTGTGAAACATCAGGTATTTCTTTCTTCTTCTCATTTGTTAAGACAAGTTGCTACCAAAGTGCTTTTCTGAATGTAATTTTGCTATTGTGCTCTAGTGCGTGATTGCTATTCCAGTTATCTTAACAGTTTCTTACCAACTTACTGATCTGGAGCAAGGCACTTTACAACTAGAGACCGAAAGTTCTGTTGGCATGTTTTTAGATTTTCTATTCTCTGAGCCCCCAAAGAGACACTACACTGTTTTCTGGCATTCAGCTATTCATTTCATGTTTATCATATAATTTTGCTTTCCTGATCCAGTTTACAAACTAGAGATGCCTCCATTTCATCTCCTGATTGTTTAGGAGCTCAAGTCCTGAGAATGCTGATGCCCTGTGTTAAGATGATGAGCTAAGCTGCCAGTCTCCTTCTCTGATTCTTATTCCATTCCATTCACATGGCAATAATTATCCCCAAAGCCATATTTCTCTAATTTTTATTTAAATGCTGTTTCAATGAAAAGATACTTGCATTGAAATCATTTATGCATACTATTCAAATCAAATCATCCTCAACCCAAGTGATTACATTTCTCCATAGATGCAGCAACAAATCACACTTGGAGAGGAAAATAACACAAAAGGAAATGTCAGGAGCAATTCAAACATTTTATTAAAAAGCTGCAAAAGTATGCTCTTTATCCAGTCATCTACTTGGAATTCAACAAGAAATCAGACGAGAGTTACTTTAAGAATAAATTCAAAACCATCTGTTGTTTCATTCACAGTGTCCCATTTTTTATTCATGAAAGTTAGTAAATATAATTTCTATGGGATATTTTTTTCTGGAATTTGAAAATTATATGATCATCAATGGAAATTTATCTTAAGTGAATGCTCAGTGACAATAAATTATACATTTTGAATAAATTCATAGAGTAACCTTTCCTCTTTAGAGAAGGTAAAATCTTTTAAAACTAAGTGTGCACAGTGCTAGAAAATGCAGCAGGACTGGGCTCTGGGGTCCACAGATGCAGTCCACACTGCCATCTTAAACTAGAGCTGAAAAGTACTCAGGTCTCTCTCTCCTTTGTCACATTCTCTCAATTAGTAAACACATAAATGTTAATAGAAGAAAATCAGACATTTGCACAGATATTTACAGTGAACAAACAATTAAAATGATGAGGGTAAAATGATTTTAATAGTTATTACAGGGAGTTTAAATGTGGTATTCCTGTAAGGGGAGACATTCTGGTCTTTACATATGAGTGAACTTTATAGGGAACTCAAGCAAAAGAAAATATTAAGATCTTTTCCTACCTATAAAGTGTTAAACTTTTTCTCCATTTAATTTGAAGACACTTGGTATGTACGATTTCTCCAATGATATATTCTTGGAATTCTTTAGCATAATACAGCAATATAACATTGACATGATCATTATTTTATGTTCTACAGTTTTCAAAATGATACTTGGGGTACATTGTTTGCTAATTTACTGATGGATGCCATCAATAAAAATTAGTTTTATGTCTCTGGGAGGCTGGTGCTACTTATTCTGGGAATCAGTGGGAAGAGATTTGGGAATTCCTAATATGAATTGATGGTGCCTTTTCTATGTATCTCATTAGAGCCATAAAGTGAGCTAAAATTTAAATCAAGGGTAAATAACACATTAGAACAAACTATAGAAAGCTCATTAAAATTTAAAAGACGATTCAAAGGAACTTGACTTGGTATTTATATGAATAGCTTTTTTTATGATTTTAAGTGTCAGTAAATAGAAAAATAGACATCTAAGTTTGAGTATAGTATAGGACGTACAATTCTTAAAGTCTAAGCCGCACACTGTGTTATGCTAATTCCCCCCTGTATGGCCTGGCAATTGTACATCTCTGTATTTGCGCACAGGAAATTAAAACAGTGACTTGCCAAGGTCCAGGTCTTGTTCATGGCGGCCTCATTTCCTGTAGTGGAGACAGGGAGACAAGTGATTGCTTCTGATGAGCAGATAACGAGAATATGAGAGAGATAATGTGAAGGACCCCACAGTGTTCGTACATATGAATGATAGGCCGTTATTCAGGCGAGCAGAAAGGACGCCCTGACCTCGGACGCAAAGTGGAAGGCCTTTGACGGTATGCCACTACATGGTGAGACCGAGAGAGAGGACAGTGAGCTAAGAGAAGGGCAAGGAAGGCTTCCTCTCCTGTGGGGAATATATAGCTGGCTGAACCCATAGACAAAAGTGCCATTGTTACTAACCTCTTCCCTTGTCTGATGTGATGCTCAGACATCATCACAGGGATGCAGGACTCTTTTTTTTTTTTAATATTTATTTTATTTATTTATTCCCTTTTGTTGCCCTTGTTGTTTTATTGTTGTAGTTATTATTACTATTGTCATTGTTGGATAGGACAGAGAGAAATGGAGAGAGGAGGGGAAGACAGAGAGGAGGAGAGAAAGACAGACACCTGCAGACCTGCTTCACCGCCTGTGAAGCGACTCCCCTGCAGGTGGGGAGCCGGGGTTCAAACCGGGATCCTTATGCCGGTCCTTGTGCTTTCCACCTGCGCTGAACCCGCTTGTGCTACAGCCCGACTCCCAGGACTCTTTTAAAAACAGTGCAAAATGAGTTCAGTGTCCTCTGCAGTTACTGCATCAATCATGGGTCTTGGAAGGTTGCCCTCCCCCACCCCCGTGAATAAGGGGGATGACTCTGCCTTTCAAATTACTGTGTGGTAAATGAGGCTTAAGAGAATTTTGGATGGTAGATATTCTTCTCCCTTGACATCATGGGCAAGAATGGCTAGCCTGGCATGAGTCAGAGATGGCCCCTGAGCTGGCACTTCAGAAGGATGGCCGTGGGTGGAGTAGCAGAGCTGAGTGCTGCCTGGGGGAGGGAGACATTGAGAACAGACTGCAAGTGCTGAAGTGCTGAAGTTTGATGTGAGTGTGGAATGGCCTTTCCACAGCAGTCCTTCACCACGACTCCACAGCTGCTCTTAGCAACCACTTACAATTACTAACTACCTTCTAACACTGCAGCCACAGAGAGGTTCTTTGGTTAAAGGTGTTCAAAGTAACAGTGCAGATGTTTAACAGACCCTTGGGTTTAATCTGTTCTGCTTTGACTGACTAACATCTAAGAAAAACAGCATCCACTACTGTTTTTAACTTGTAGATGTCAAAGGGTTAAGGCAGTTCTTAAAAACATTACAGATAATACATTTTAAAGAATTTTAAAGTTGGTTAGAAAATAATATAGAAGTCAAAAATTCAGCTATTGTATTATTAAAATTTCAGCTTAAATGTTATTACATTCTTGGCAGGCACCTGCATGTATAAATTGAGGTTTCATAACCCAAAAATGCAACTCGGAATCCCAGGCAGACTGATAAAAGAACCCAAATCACCCTTGATCATGTTTCTGACCACTTATCAGAAGTGTCTTTAGACCGTCATTAGCTGAGTTTCTCCTTTATGATGTTCTCTGCCCTTGTCAAGTAATTGCTTCAGAACCAGATCAATGAGAATCTATAAAAAGAATTAAGATCAAACTCAACTCAGATATTCTTTTCAGTGTGAAACTGTCCTCTTTGACATTAGCATAGAATAATTAACAGACATATATGTTCATCACTGCCATAGTTCACTCTGTTGGCCACAAGAACTGTGAGACTTCAGATTTCTTTACAGAATCCAGCCTAACTTTTAGTAGGGATAAGCATGCTGCCTTGTGAGGGCATCTCAAACTCTACCAGCTCCATGCACTTCCTCAGAAAGATTATCTACGTGTGACAATTCACGTGCCTCAAGAAAAAGGTCTTCATGAGCAGGAAAGCTTCAGGAGTGGTGAAACAGGTCTGCAGGTGTCTCTTTGCCTTGCTTCCTCCTCCTTTCCCTCTCAGTTTCTCTGTGTCTTGTTGTATGCTTTACATTGGGTCCTAGTTCTCCCCTGCAAAGAGAATTAGATCAGTCCAGTTAGTTTCGCGGGCCTGCTTGGCCCCGCCCCGAAGGAACCCTGCAAGAGTTCCAGAGTGACAGAGTTCGGAGGTTTCCTGAGTTCCAGAGTGGCAGAGTGAGAGAGAGTGCTTGCGCCACCGCAAAGAGACAGCAGAGTTCTGTTTGGTGATCAGTTTGGTTTAGTTTATGAATCGTTGTTCCTGAATAAAGAAATACAGCTTCCCTGCCCAGCCGTTGTCTCTGCGTCTCTGTTACCCGCCCGTGAAGCCAGCCAACCCGGCCTGCAAGAGCATCCGAAAAAATTTTAACAACAAATGGCGCCCACGTGGACCTGACCTGCGCATCTCTCAGATAAGTAAAGACAACTTGGCTACCTATGCACTATGGCCTTCTCTTCTGCTTGTGAAGAGATCTCCAAAGGCCTCTGCTCTTTCTTCACGAGACTGTTTTGCTGTTTCTGGAACATTTATCTCTGGACCACTCTGTGGTTTCCACTCGCTCGGGCGAACTCAGAACAGCCAGCGGGAAGAGCCAGCGGGCGGGAGGCGAGGCGCAGAGCTGCCGTTTCCACCTGGTTAAACAGCCAGCCAGCCGGCTGCGCCCAGACAACCCCGCACCGCGCCCGCAGCCCCACAGCCCCGCAGGAGGCCGATGCCAGCACACAAGAGCCCCAAGAGCCCGACGCCAGCACGCAGGAGGCTGACGCCAGCACACAGGAGCCCAATGCCAGCACGCAGGAGCCCGATGCCAACACGCTGGAGCCCGATGCCAGCACATAGGCCAGCCCACAGGAGCTGGCTCTCCACCGCGTGGCGCAGGGCACTGGATGCGTGATCCCTCCACACTGCTCGGCCACTGCGAGCAGGGCAGCAGACATGGCAGGGCCATGGGGCAGGGCCGCTGCGGCCTATCATGACCGCCACACCTGGGCACCTATGCCCACGCCTTCTACAAGCCTGGCCTGCCCGCCCTCTTGCTATGAATTCTGGAATGATCCCAGACCTCCCGGACCCCCGGGCTCCCTGCCGAAACTGGGCACACGAGATCTCCAGCTGCCGGTCCGGTCTGAAGGCAGACAAGCTGGAGTACGCAGATTTGTGCAGAGATCACAACCTGCAATTCCTAGAAGTGAAGCTGCGCGGGAAGCCACCTCCAGATGGTGAACCCCCCCCCCCCCAACAACTAAGACAGTACAGATTTAAATTCGTGTTTAAAATGACATGTCTTCGTAACAAAGGTTTCTCTCCTAGTGTATTAGTGACCATGTTTATGTGTGTGTTTAAAGTTTGGTAAACAGTAACTTTAAGGCTAAATTCTTACTAGTCAAAGTTAAATGAAAAAGGTTTTCAACGTAATTCTCATAAAGATAAAAATTAACTTACATTTAAAGTCTGAGGTAAAAATTAGTTAACAATCAATATATTTTAGCTAAGTTGGTCTAAACAAAAGGTTAAATAGACTTGTTGATATGTAAAACTCTCCATTACCTTCTCTATTAGAAATGGTAGATTGCACAATGGCTATGCTAATTATTCTCATGCCTGAGGTTTCCTTTCCTGAGTACAACGTGACTCCATCTTGAATAGGTGTAACAAAAGGTTAAAAAGACGTAGTTGCTATGTAAAAGTCTCAAATTCCTTCTCTATTAAAACATTAGATTGTGCTGTGGATATGCTAATAACAAGTTTTGTTTCATAGTAAGTAAATTGCAGCCAGCTGCCTTTGGGACTCTAGGCCGTTCCCCGTCCCCATGCAAATGCCCGTCGAGGCAAGTAGCCCCCCAGAGGCAAGAAATGTTTTTTTTTAAGCTGATAAAGTTTAGCCCACAGAGGCAAAAATGGCCCCCTCAGGCCTTCCCTTGGCAGCACACTGGTTCTTGTTACTTGCTTACATGTTTCTCCATGTTTGTGCCAGTTTCTTTTTTAAAAATGCCTGTATGATAGAGGTTTCTGTTCACCCCACACCCTTGATACTATAGTCATTTAGTTAAAAAGAAAAGGGGGAATTGTCATATGCTTTACATTGGTTTGTTCTAGCCCTCCCCCGCCAAGAGAATTGGATCAGTCCAGTTAGTTTCACGGGCCCGCTTGGCCCCACCCCAAGGAACCCTGAGAGGGTTCCTGAGTTCCAGAGTTGAAGAGTTTCAGAGTTCGAGAGTAAGAGAGGGTTCCTGAGTTCCAGAGTTGCAGAGAGAGAGTGCTTGCGCCGCCACAAAGAGACAGCAGAGTTCTGTTTGGTGATTAGTTTGGTTTAGTTTATGAATCGTTGTTCCTGAATAAAGAAATACAGCTTCCCTGCCCAGCCGTTGTCTCCGCGTCTCTGTTACCCGCCTGTGAAGCCAGCCCAGCTAGAGCCTTCCGAAATTTTAACAACAGTGTCTCTATCCAGTAATAAAAGAAGATGAACTGTAAACTTCTGCATGATAGGAAAAGTGTAATCAGATCTAGTTGTGGTTCCTTTGGTCATCCATCACAGCAAAGTACTAGAATTTACAGCACATTGAGTCAGTACTAAGCAGATAAATACCTGTTGCAATAAACAGCTATGGAGATGTATTCAGAAGCAATTGTCAGTGATGTCATCCAAATGGTAGACTCCATTTTCAACATAGTGACGACTGACTGAGAAGATAGCCTGGACAGATAGTTCTGGGGAACCGTAGTTGAGCCATGCTCTGGTGCTTGTGGTCTACAAATAAGTTCAATGCATAGTTGTTGTCAAAGATGTGAAGACATGTGCTATAATCAACAGAAGGTTAATAGCACTTGAAAACCATTTCTTAGACATTCTTTTACTTATTTGCATTTTACTTGTTAAGATGTTTTTTCGTATGCTCCTAGGAAATAAATAAATCTTAGAAATAAATGAAACTTGGCCAAAGAAGAATGGTTAGTAGGGGAGTACAGTACTGGTATGCCTAGAAACCCCAGGTTTACTTTCCTCTAAACTTTCTTTTACTCCTTGGAAGGTGATTGCTATGCACTCTGCATTAAGCTGATGAAAACCGCAAATTGTCCACACCAAGCAGAGCCGAGTGGAGGCTTCTTTAGTCCATGCACACTGGCTCAAGGAGAGGCAGCTGTCAGTTATACTGAGCTTTGGAAAAGTCAGATGTTTGATGGACAAACATTGTCAGAATTGTTTTGAAACACAATTTTTTATGACCGTGTAAGCACCAGTTTAAAAATATGGAAACTTGTTCTTGAGTACAGGGTTTTATTTGAAATGAATAGCTCATTGCTGTTCTCTATTCAAGTCCAGATGATCTCTGAGGTAAAGTGGAGATGCACACAGCAAAACTACAGATGCCTTGTGACCCCAAGAAGTTCCACAACCTGCTACCAGCACTTGAACATAATAATCAGAAGGTAACTGACTCAGAGATTCATTACAGTTCAAGCATTTCAGAGTAAAACACAGATTTTCTTGTCATGATCTTTAAGGCTTCACTATCTTTCTCATCTTTAATATATGACAGTTTCACTCTAGTTATGAAATTAATCTCCTTTTCCAATTAATTGTAGAATTCAAAAATAATGAAAGAAATAAAATATCTGTCACTTTATTATCTGTATCTTCTAATATTTCCACTTATTTATTAATTTAGAAACAGTATACATGTATCTATTTATCTGGACTACTAAAATAACTTTCTAAAACTGTCTCTGTATCTATTTTGTCTTGTGAAAATTCATGTTTCCTTTTCAGTTCACTCCAAATGAATCTTATAAAGCCTAAGTCTGATCAGAATCACAGCTCTTCCTTCCTTCCAGTTCTCTGGCCTTCTTCCCCTGTGTGCTTCCTGGGAACATAACATGACATAACATCATGACGTACGTGACAGTGCCTAGGTCAAATCACATTTCTCTAAATGTGTCCTCATGCCTGTAGGCTAGCATCACATAGAACTGATATTACTCCTGATCACTCCTAGCTTATTTCTGCTTCAACACATCAGACACACAGTGGTTGCTTTGCCTGAACCGTGATTTCAAATTTAACATTAATAATTCTTTTGACAACCATAGTCTTTGGAGGCTCAGCATCAGCTTTGGCTTCTCCAAGAGAGGCCTTCTTGGTGCCTCCTGGAATAAAGCATTCCACCCTATTCAATGGACATTCGTAGTTAAAAGTAATGTTTCTTTTAAAAATAGGAAATGCTTTCATCTCAACCTGGAGGACATTGGTATCATGAACAGACACCACTGAGAAGTGGTTTAAGTAATTAGGCAACAAATATCTCTGATACAGGTGTCAGCGTTATTCAGGGCATGTTTATTACATTTTCAAAGTACTCTTTTCCAGATGTTACAAATCTGATGCAGATACATTAGAAAAAACAAAAACAACAAAACCAGCCTCCTCTCACTTTCCCCAACTCCTGGACTCTCAGAGCTGTGTGTGCCTGTAAGAAGATAGAATGTGTGGAAAGGAAAAGAATCAGGAGAATGGGAGCCAGGTTGTAGCACAGCAGGTTAAGTGTGTATGGTGCAAAGCCCAGGGACCTGCATAAGGATCCCGGTTCAAGCCCCTGACTCCCCACCTGGATGGGAGTCGCTTCACAACTGGTAGAGTAGGTCTGCTTGTATCTATCTTTCTCTCCCCCTCTGTCTTCCCCTCCTCTCTCCATTTCCCTCTGTCCTATCTAACAATGACAGCAATAACAACAATAATGATAAAGCGGCAACAAAAGGGAATAAATAAATAAATGAATCAGGAGAGTTCAGGATTAGGCTCTTTTCTCTGCTATTCATCTATTTGCCACATCCTACGGGCCCTGCCACAGTTACACCTGTTGCTTTTTTTACCAGCCACTAGTATTTGCCTCACACAGCTGTGGAACATATGCTAAGATAGTATCTGCTTTACATTCATTAGCCAATTCCGAAATAGTAAAAGAATGCAAGGGGGTACTTTTCATACATATAAAACCCTTTAAGAATGCACAAACGTGCTATCTTTGAGGAACCACTTAATAGTAGGTTACTAACAATTGATCTGTGTCTCTACACTTAAGCCTTTTTCTCTGCAGATTTCACTTAGCCTATTCTCTTTCATTCCAAATTGATAGCTTAGCTTCTGTGTATATCCAGCCAACTCACTTGATCTTGTATTAACACTTATTCTACAAATTGTATCTGTCACTGTCATTAAACTGAGATGCACAAAGATAAAATCTATATTTTATTTCACTAAAGAAGTTTTCACTTTGGTGACTTCTAAAACGGGGAAAAATTAAAAAGCTATATAACTTCATATGAAATTAAGTAAATTGCAACTACCTGGAAATTTTCCCCAGGAAAACATAAAAGAATCCATGAGTTTATTATAATTGGGGATGTTTCCATGTTTATCAGGCTCAAGTTACTCCTTGAAGCTTTCCAATAATTAGGCAATTCGTTTTAATTAAAAAAAAAAAAAGACTACAATTTTTAGAAGCTTCTCTTCAGAGAATATAAGATAATCAAGAGATTTACTAGAGCACTGATATTTTACTTTTTTTGATACTGAAATTATTCCCAGCTAGATAGATGTCTGGTAAATGCCTCAATGTCATTGTGTTTTTAAAGAATCTGTGAAATTTCATACCTACACTTGATCCCGCAATCATTAACTTCACTTTTAAACCATGCCAAGTACTAAATTTCAATAATCCTGTCTCTTAGGTCTGCTCTTATAAAACTCTGTTAAGCTCAGAGTGTGAGATCAGTGCTTACTATAGAGGTGAATAATTAGTGATGACTTATTAGACCACAGAACCAGTGGGTAACATAGTAGTTTTATGCAGAGTTATGTCATATTGCATGCAAATATAGTATTGTTAATTTTTACATCAGCTATGAAAATTATGCCCTTAGTGTTTTATTTTTCTTTTTTGTCTTAGTGAGGTGTGAGGGGGAACCGGGCTGTGGCACACCAGGTTGGGCATACACGTTACAATGCACAAGGATCTGGGTTCGAGCCACTGGCACTGCTTCTTGCCTACAGGGGGCACGTTCGATGAGTAGTGAGTGATGCAAGTACGGCAGGTGTCTCTCTCCCTTCCCCCAACTCACCACCCCCTCAATTTCTATATGTTCTAGCTAATACAAATAGAAAGAAAAAAGAGGAAAAGAAAAAATGACCACAGAGTGTGGTGCATTTGTAGTGCAGACACTGAGCCCCACCGATAGCCCTGGTGGCAATAAACATAAATAAATAAAGTGTGAAGAATCTTTTCATACTATATGTGTCAAAATCATCACAACATTCATATTCATGAGCCTACGATTTTTGCCAATAATAAAACAAAAAATTATAAATGAATACTGAATGGCAGTCCCTAAAGTTCTGTGTTATTTTAGTTTCCCTACTTTTTCCTTTTTTCTCATTGAGCCTAGAGAGACTGAAAACATAACATGTGATTTCTGTGATCTAAATGCCGAAATAGTTTTCTTTCCTGACTTACAGTGTTAATCCGTCCATGTGTTTCATTTTCTTTTATCTTCTGTTTTCTTCTTTCTTTGTGTTTTTCTCTGTCAATGACAAAGCAACAGCTTAAAAGTATTCAGTCGAATTATTTTGAAAGGACAGATAAAAATAATGTAGCTTGGGTACATAAATAGGAAAACGGAATGCCAACATAGAAGCTTTCCTTACTAGATAAGCACAGTAATACCTGCTACCCTGAACTCCAAGAATACTGACATCCAAAGTTTTAATTATTAAAGATGTTTGTGCTTGGGAAATGGGTTTGGCTTTGTAGCAATGCAATACATGCAGTTCTAAGCTGGGAGTAATAAGCATTTAATAATGACTATATTTGACTTTGTTTTCCTTTGAGTGTTGTCTTGATGTGTACAATATCAAACAGGTGGCAGAGTATTGTACAGATCCCAGGGTTTAATAATCCTTACTGAGTTTGACATTATTCATCTGGAATCGGACCACTTGAGTTGCTGGTGCTTTGGAAAACCTAATTAGGAGCTGGGGGATTTGAAAAACAGGAAATATAATATGGTTCAGTCTTGATAAGAAATACTTAGATTCATTATGTTGAAATATGAATATTATGCATCCAGTGTTTGCTGACTTAAAAATAACTTGGTAGGCGAAGGGGAGAAAAAGTTTAACCCACACTATATAGTATACTAGTAATAATAAAAACCACCTCAAAATCTAAAGACATTGCCTCAAGCACTTTTACTAACTTGATTCAGGCTCTCTTTTTCACCTATTAAAATGCTTATATTAGCAGCTATAGCTATTTAGCAATATGCTTCTCAAAAACATAAAAACTGGAGTTCTGATGGCATTTTCTCCTCAGTTTTCAGCCTTGCCTGTTTATTCTTCCAATGGACTGAGAGAAAGGGTGAGACACAGACAGGGAGGGAGAGACACAGAGAGAAGGAGAGACATCATCCACACTTAGTGAAGCTCCCCTTTCTACCTGGTGCTCCGGTGAGGCAGCCAGGGGAGTCAACCCAGCTCCCTAGTGCAAGGGGAAGATATATACTCTCCTGAGTCCGCTGTCCCCTGGAGTGGGATCTGAAGAGATCTCTCCCACTGGACGTGCTTCTCTGTGTTTGTGGCACCCTCTCCTAGTCTGCCACTCACCATACTCTGAGTGAACAGGAAGCCAGCTTGCCAATGGAGTGGACCCTTCAGAAGGAAATCTGTCTGCCTTCCTACCCAGTGATCTGGGTGCTCTGTCATCCAGACATGACGACACCCTCTCCCCACCCCTCTACCCTACCCCCCCCCCACACACACACACAGACCCTGTTGGAGTCCCTGAGTGCAAAGTGCATGGTTCATCTTACCAAATGTCTCTCTCAACCTTCTCTGGATACCTGACACTCTGAGATCCATTTCAACTTCAGAGTTACTTATCTCAAATCTCATTGGCTCGGTGCCTGCACCATGAATCCACCGCTCCTGGAGGCCATTCCCCCCCCCTTGTTGCCCTTGTTGTTGCAGCCTCCTCTCGTTGTGGTTATCATTATTGCCATTGTTGATGTTGTTTGTTGTTGAATAGGACAGAGAGAAATGGAGACAGGAGGGGAAGACAGAGAGGGGGAGAGAAAGACAGACACCTGCAGGCCACTTCACTGCCTGTGAAGTGACTCCCCTGCAGGTGGGGAGCCGGGGGGCTCGAACCGGGATTCTTATGCTGGTCCTTGCGCTTTGCGCCACATGCGCTTAACCCGCTGCGCTACCACCCGACCCCCCCTTTGTTGCCTTTTGAGCCCTAACTTGATGTATCTTCTCATATGAAAACAAGTCCTCTCTGCTAATGGCCATCTTGTTCCTTTTGTCTTTATTCCCTGGTCCCCCTTAAACTAGACAGAGCAGTATATTCTGTCTGGTAACTTTCTCTAGTAGCTGTACTATTCCCCTTCAAACATTTGATTTCTTGAATTCCATTGTCCTTTTCTTTTCTTTTTTCCTAGTTATTTATAAAACTATAAGGTATTCGGGGTAAGATTCCACACCATTCCTGCCGCCAGAGTGCTGTGTCCTCAAAATGAGCTTCCCTTGCTCTGTTCTGAATATGCACAGTTCTCTCGCAGTAGGCTAACTTAAATATGGTTCTCTAATCTTTTTGTCCTTTTAGCCAACTTTTTAATATCTATGTGGTATTAAGAAGATTCTTGTTAAGTATTAGGATGCCGGCTCAATATAAATAAATGAATCATGCACATTATGCTTTATTCCTCAATTAAGAAGAGAGAAAAAAAAAAAAAAGACAGGAAGAAAAATCCAGGCCATACATCCTAGGTCTATATAACCTGAGAAAATAAAGGTACTCTGAAAATATTAATTCAATGGATCATTAATATCCTGACTTTCATAAATTGCAAGGAGAATGTAACTACCCCACGTCCTACATCACCTATAGCAGTGCTGATATATAACAAAACTAGATCAGGAATAAGGAAGCCATTGATGGACATTCACTTGAACTTATAGTGAAAAATAGTTTCAAAATGTGTTTTGCTGGACTAGAGAAAAAGTATAATGGTTAAGCAAGTGACCTTCATGCCTGGGGTTCTGAAGTCACAGGTTCAATCCCCAGCACCACCATAAACCAGAGCTGAGTAGTATTCTGGTCTCTCTTTCCCTCTCCCCCCTCCCTCTCTCTCTCACTAAAATAAACAAAATATTTTTAAAAGGTGTTTTAATTTTCTAAATTAACATCTTTAACTAAATTTTATCAAGTGAAGAATAGTCAAAGCTAAAGTTGTATTTAAAAAAAATGTTTCCCATTCTAGTTTCAGTGTTGTTTCCCTTTCATAAAAATAAAAGAGATGGATTCAGCAGTAGCACAGCGGGTTAAGCGCAGGTGGTGCAAAGCACAAGGACTGGCATAAGGATTCCGTTTCGAGCCCCCGGCTCTCCACCTGCAGGGGAGTCGCTTCACAGGCAGTGAAGCAGGTCTGCAGGTGTCTGTCTTTCTCTCCCCCTCTCTGTCTTCCCCTCCTCTCTCCATTTCTCTCTGTCCTATCCAACAACAATAGCAATAATAACTACAACAATAAGACAACAAGGGCAACAAAGGGTAATAACTAACTAAATAAATAATTTTTTAAAAAATCAACTTTAAAAAATAAAAGATATTGTTTTCTCCCACGCTGAAAGTCCTGCCCACATCAAAAGTTTTAATTGAACGAATCATTATCTATCGTCTTCAAAGTCAGTAATTAACATTCACATTCACAGATTACTTATGGATGTGATTGTTCTTTGACATATCACAAAGATTATGTGGCATGTTGAAAAAATTTTTAAACATGTGAAATTTAATGTGTAAACTAATATTTTACTTACAGGACAATTTTCAACATTGCAATAAATACATAGTTTGCCTATCTCAATGTACTTATTCTTTGTGATGTGAAAGAACAGAGTGTCTGTCAGTATGGGATAGGAGATATCGCCCCGGTGGAGTACACACAGTGCCATGTATAAGGACGAGGGTTCAAGTCCCGGTCACTACATGGGAGCACCTTCAGGAGAGAGATTTTATGAGTGGTAAAGAAATGGCTTAGTATCTCTCTCCCCCTATCTCTTATCTTCTTTCAAAGAGAAATGGCCACCAGGAGCAGTAGAGTCAGGCAGGCACTGAGCCCCTGGTAGAAAGATCAAATATCTACACATGTCCACGGCCATAGCAATTTAGTATGTTTATATGATTAGTGGGTAGTTCAGGGATATTTGCACTTCAAACACATCTTCATGTAATCTGATTATAATGATGTTCATTTTAGTAAAATTCATAGAATATATCTTTTTTTTAAATATTTATTTTTTTTTATTTATTCCCTTTTGTTGCCCTTGTTGTTTTATTGTAGTAGTTATTGTTGTTGTCGTTGTTGGATAGGACAGAGAGAAATGGAGAGAGGAGGGGAAGACAGAGAGGAGGAGAGAAAGATAGACACCTGCAGACCTGCTTCACCGCCTGTGAAGCGACTCCCCTGCAGGTGGGGAGCCGGGGTTCGAACCGGGATCCTTATGCCGGTCCTTGTGCTTTGCGCCACCTGCGCTTAACCTGCTGTGCTACAGCCCGACTCCCTCATAGAATATATCTTAGCAAAACCAATTATTAAAATTAAGTGGATGGATCCAGGTGGAAAGGTATAAGCAGTAAACATCACATGCTACCATGTGCAGTGACTCAGGTTCAAGCCTTCGGCTCCCACCTACAGGGGCAAAGCTTTAGGACCAGTGGACCAGGGTGCAGGTATTCTTTCTCTTTCTCTTTCTCTCCTTCTGTCTGTTTCTCTCTGTCTGTACCATAATAAGGGAGGTGAAAGGGGAATAGACAGCTGGGAACAGTGAGTTTATCATGGAGGCACGGAGATCACTGGTGGTAAAAATAAATTAGAGATGGTTCTTTTTCAGGTAAATAGTACTAAAGTGAATCTTCTAGATTCAGTAGATTTAGACTGGCTATTATATACCAAACTTTATATATATATACAAGTTTATATCCACTTTAAAATCTGAATGAAGAAACGACATTTTAAGAATGTTTGGTTTAAATCACTGTGTATTGGGCAGGAATTAGGTGCATGATACTTGATATACACTCTTGCTTATGTCAGTGTTATCTTGACTTCTGAAGAAATTGGAAAAGTTTAATCTTTTTTCCTTTTTGCAGTATTTGGACCATACATATGCACAATTTCACCACTCATGAGATTTCAGGGAGAGAGAAAGGGAGAGGAGAGACATTATGCTACTAGAGCTCCTCATAGTGATGTGGTAATCCCATGTGGTAGCAAAGTCCAAACCTGGATAGGTCATTAGGTAATGAACGAGCACTGCTTGGCGAGCTATTTCTCCAAACTAAAGAATTAGTATCTCAAAAAGCTGAAGTCACATACTCAAGGTAGCTCAGCCAAGAAGCTAACAGGGGGTTCCAACATAACTCCGTGCAGGACTCAGTCATGTACCTTTTCCAGTTGCACACAAGGTAGAATTTTTTTTTTAATCAAGTTGAAATCTGACACTTTAAGAACCAGTCTGCATTTAATTAAGGAATATAGCTGACTCATCTGGGAGGGCTGTCTATGCCTTGAAATGTCTGGGTAAATATACTGAAGACTTGATATCTGGGAGCCTTCTGGGAAAATGTGAAAGGTAAGGCCCTCTCATCAGTGCGCTGGCTTCTGAAGCATCACAAGGAAGTGAAGGCGGAGTTCAGGTTGAGGGAGCTGTAATTGGAAATGTCCACACCCATCACCCAGGGACCCAGACCTGTTGTGTCAGTGTGTCTGAGAAATTGGTATTAAAAAAATGTTGATTGTACATGAATTGTTTAAAATGTGCAGTTTCCCAGTGCTCAAGATGATTTCACCAGAGTTATTTTTACCTGTACTTTGAATCCCCAAACAGCTGATTTCACTGCATGGAGCAACCATTAAAAATGCACATTAGGAAAGCTGCAGTAGTGCAGCAGGGTAAGCGCAGGGACCGGCTTAAGGATCCCAGTTCGAGCCCCTAGCTCCCCACCTGCAGGGGAGCCGCTTCACAGGTGGTGAAGCAGGTCTGCAGGTGTCTGTCTTTCTTTCCCCCTCTCTGTCTTCCCCCTTCTCTCTCCATTTCTCTCTTTCCTATCCAACAGTGATGACATCAACAACAGTAATAACTATGACAATAATCAAAACAACAAGGGCAACACAAAGGAAATAAAAGAAAAATAAATGTGCATTAAAGAGTGATAAATAATGCAGTGATGATTTGGCTGACCTTAGCATTGATGAGGCAAAGAATAAAGAGGTGAAGATTGTAGTTTATGAGTTATGCTTTGGTTCCCAAGATTTCATAACCAGAAACACAAATGTTTTAATATCATTGTCAATGTTTATTTTAGCCTTTAATTCCGTATGAAAAATGTATGCCTGAGTTTACAGCTCTTGGGCTGGTTTTTCATTCAGATAAAGAGGCAGAGGCACAGAGGGAGAGGGAGAGACATCAGAGGCTCTGACTTCTCCTCTAGTGCAGTGGTACCTCCTGTGTGATGTGGGGTCTCAAAGCTGGCAGGGAGGAGTGCACACACTCAAACCTGGAGCAGCCCTTACCACTTTTTCAAGATTTCTTTGCTTATCCAGTTACTTATTTGCATGCATTCAGCATGGCCAGAATACTGCTGAGCTCTTGCCTCAGTCTACAAACCCTGCCCTCTACCCACTGAGACATCCCCCTGGCCTAAAATGACCTGCCACGACATTAAGCAGCCTTATGAGTCGAATGCTGTATCTTGGGAAAATGCTTGTGTTGAAATCTCAAGGCCCAAATTGATGGTGCCGGGACAGGGACAGGGACGTGAAGGAGTGATGGACTAGAAAGAAACCAGCTGGTTGCTTACACCAGGGTGCTTTCACTGTCTTTTTAACACTCATTTCATTTCAGTAGAGGGGCTCTGAGGGTTGAGTGAAGGTTGCCCTACTGAGAAAGGCCTTACTCATGCAAAAAGAAACATCCATCTTCTCTCTGGATCGTAACTCAGACTCCCATTCATTCTTCTCATTGGAGAAGGCAGGATTTGCATCTGCATGTCAGCTAGGCCCTTGCCTTTGTTGACTGCCTCTTCCTTCCTTGGTCTCCCATAGCCGACCTTCACTTTTCTCTGTCCTCCCAGTTTCCAAGGACTGCATTGAGATGATTTAAGATAGTGTCTGATGCCACGCAAGCTAGTGTCTTCAGTCTTCCTGTGCCTCTCCCGTACATCCAGGACGTTATTACAGAACTCTGTCTGGGGAACAGTTTTCTCTTGTCAGTCAGTCTGATTTTGTTTGAAAGAATACAGAGGGATGCAAGATGATTTCCCTCTGGACCCAAACATTTGCATACTGATTTGAATCATAATTATTTTATATCTTCTCCAAATTAAAGATAATAATTGCATAATAAAAAGCATTTTTCTTATTTACTTTCTTTGCAGTATCCAAGAGCTGCTGTTATTAGTATTTTAGGAAAAAGAAACTAATAAGTAGTCATGGGGCAATGATGGAAAGCATCAAATTGAAAGATAATCATTTGAATCTCATCTTCTCAATCACATTGAATTAGTGTTCATTTATGAGTTTTAAATATCAAGAAATGCATATTAGTGCTTTTTGCCTCTATAATTATTTTCTAGCTTCAGATTATGCTAAAATAATTGACTGAGAGTCTTTGTATTCTAAGAGAAACATGGAGTCACATGTTCAACAGGCCAACTTATCATAATTAAACGACTTTCTTTCCAGTTAGACTAAATAACTCCTTAGAGTTAGAATCTGACACTGAATTACATTAGCAATGCAGTAGCCATCCAGCACCTTCCTTTTCTTCCATAGAATTTTCCTGGTTGGGTTAGAGAAGACTGAAACAGGTATGAACTCCTATCTTATCTTTGCACATATTTCCTTACTTATTGATCCAAAGCTATGATCTGCACAATTCAGTGTTCAATCATATAAGTCTAATTGAGGGTTGCTTGAAAGTATTTCACTAAAACTGCCAGCACAGAAGTTTCTATACAGAGCAATACGTTGGCAGTTGATAGCATTGGTTACTATTCCTCGTGATTTTTAATGAGGTGAGAGCAGCAGAAGGCTATGTATCGATTGAATAAATATAGATGAAGAGGAGGCTGGCTACATTCCTGAGATGATTACCACTTTTAAAATTAATAGAGTTGACAATTTCAAGACAACTCCCCCAAGACTGCTATGAACTACTTAAGATTTGATGTCTGTAAAAGAAAGGGCTATCCTATTTCCATGATTCTCTTAAGGCATTTCTGTGTGTCTCAGAAACATTTGAGGGGCTGAAATATGGTCAGTACAGCTACTGGGCAAGCCAGAAACTGCAGTTACCAAGCTGGATGCTTCTGCAACTATTTCCTCAACACCTCAGTCACAACTGGCATCTTGGCTTCTTGTGTTACTGAGGCCTCAGTGGATACCTAGCCCTTGTTCATCTTAGATCGATAGAAGGAGGCTTTTAGATCATATATTAGATGTCGGTGTGAGATACTATTTGAGTTCCAGAAGATTTCATTGTAAGAGAAAGAGATTTGAGGGGAAAAAAAAGGATGGGATGGAGACCCATTTGTTGCAGGTAAGGGGCCTAGTGGTCTCCAGTGCTCCTGCTCTGGATAGATCATAGATGACTATCACCTTGAAAGTCAGAGATTCCAGGGCCCAGTGGTGATGCACCTGGTTAAGCACACATAGTACTAAGTGCAAGGACTCATACAAGGATGCAGGTTCGGGCCTCTGGCTCCCCACCTGCAGCAGAGAAACTTCACAAGTGTCAAGGCAGGTCTGTGGGTGTCTGTCTTTCTTTCTCCCTATCTCCCCCTTTCTCCCCCTCTTCTTTCAATTTCTTACTGTCCTATCCAATGAATTGGAAAAAAAATGGCCAGCAGGAGCAGTAGATTCTTAGTGTTGGCACATAACCCCAGCAACGATCATCATCATCAGAGAATCCCTAAGATTTCAGGTCAAGGGAGCATTTATTGAAGCAAGGGTTAGAAAGTAGAGACACATGCACACAGTAGGCCCTCAGGGGTGAGAGTCACTGAGTGTATAGTAGGTCTGTTGTTGGAGTAAAAAGGTGAAGTCGCCTATGAGGCATGTTGGCTTCGCAGGCCCTTGGCCTTGGCGCCTGCTGCGATTCACAGTAGCTACTTTTGCTATTTGCTCGGCTGCATGCATTATACTCTGGTGCACAAGCCCACGGTTCACAGGCTTAAGCCACAGGAAAACGGGAGACGTCTGTGCCACACTGTGATGTCCAGTCCTGCTTTCCTGCTGGTGATGGGCGTAACAGGAAGAACGGTATGGTGCTGCTTGATTCCCTGGGCCAACTCCACCGAGTCCTCCATGCTTTCTAAAGTCTGCCTTTCATGACCATTCATATGTGTGGCAGGCAGTGCTCCTTGTCCCTAAGCAGCCCCTGACATAGGAACTGGCTGTTGTGAGTTCCAGGTGTGAAATGGTAGGACGGATGGAACAGCCATCGCTCTGAGGGACCAACCATGTGCAGTCATGGATAATGAAGTTGTGGTGTGTATGCTTGAGAGCGGGGAAGGGAGAGCACCAGGCTCTAAGCCAAGGCACCTCTTGTGACTTGTGCCCGTAAGCCCTTCCTGATGAAATTGCTAACAGCATTTGATATAAGGTGTGGCATCTGCTGGAGGCACAGACTTTGTGCATCTGTTGAGACAAAACTGAAATGAGAGGCTTAGGAAGGGAATGCAAAGTGAGAAACACAGAAGTGCTGCAGACACCGGAATCCCAGGGATCGGGCTCCAGTGTTTCTTAGCTGGAGTCTTCTTCTTCTAGTGTTTGCCCTTCTTCCGTAGCCAGTCAACAGCGTCAGGTTGAGCCTGATGTCAAGTTTCGAGACCTCCTTTGAATCTGGAGAGGTGGCAGTCGTTGACTATGTGGGTCATAGTCTGTCTGGAGCCGCAGGGGCAGTTCGGGTCGTCTCTGGCTCCCCAGCGATGGAACATAGCGGCGCACCGGCCATGGCCTGTTCGATAGCGATGGAGGAGGGCCCAATCATAATGTGCTAGGTCAGAGCCGGGTTGACGCTCGCAGGGGTCTGTGATGAGATGTTTGTTCTTGACCTCAGCTGACTGCCAGCTCTGTTTCCAAGAGTCTGGAACAGAGAAGTTCAGTGTAGGCATAGGGGACCAGATTGGGTGACGAGACATCAAGCGTTGGACAGGGTGGGCGAAGATATCCGCGTATATTGGCAGGTCCGGTCGAGCGTAGACGTGGGAAATGAACTTAGATGATGCCACATCCCGACGAATATCTGGCAGGGTAATGTTGCTAAGGACTGGCAGCCATGGAACCAGGGTGGAATGGATGGTTCCAGAAATGATCCTCATGGAGGAATATAATTTGGAATCAACCAAGTGGACATGGGGGCTACGGAACCATCCTGGGGCACAGTATTCTGCAGTGGAATAGCATAATGCCAGAGATGATGATCGTAGTGTGGAAGCGCTCGCGCCCCATGAGGAGCTGGCCAGACTTGCAATGATGTGATTCCTCGCGCCCACCTTTGCTGCAGTTTTTATGAGATGTTCATGAAATGACAGGGTGCGATCGAGAGTAACGCCAAGATAGACTGGCTGGGCTTCATGCCGGATTCTCGTATCACCAAGCTGCACATTAAGCTCACACGAGGCCGAGGCATGGTGTAGATGGAAAACAGGTGATACCGTTTTTGCAGTGCTAGGGATTAGTCGCCATTTTTTACAGTAATCAGATATCAGAGACATGTCTTTCGTGAGTGTTTCCTTGAGGATGTCGAACTTGGATGCCTGAGTTGCACAGCAGATGTCATCGGCGTAGATGAACTTCCTTGAAGAAGTTTCTGGAAGGTCATTGATGTAAATATTAAATAGCATAGGAGCCAGAACAGAGCCCTGGGGGAGGCCACTTGAGACAAGTCTCCATCTGCTAGACTTGTCACCCAGATGCACCCGGAATCTTCTGTTTTGGAGAAGAAACGATATAGTGTTGGCCACCCATGGAGGCAGGCATCTTGAGATCTTGACTAGGAGACCACGGTGCCAGACCGTGTCATAGGCTGCTGTGAGATCAACAAAGACAGCACCCGTCTTTAAATTCTTCTGGAATCCATTTTCAATGTAAGTTGACAGGGCCAGGGCTTGTTCGCAGGTACATCTTCCTGGGCGGAAACCAACTTGGGCGGGTGATAGGAATTTCTCTGTAAGAGGAGAAATACATGACAGAAGCAGCCTCTCAAGGAATTTGTAACACAAGGAGAGGAGAGAAATTGGTCTATAGCTGGAGGCCAGTGTTGGGTCTTTCTTTGGTTTCAAAACCGCTATAACCTTCGCACAATGCCAAACTTTGGGCATAGACTCAGATTCCAAGATGTGGGACAGGAATGAAGCGAGCCACTTCTTTGCCGCGGGACCCAGGTTAAGAATGAGTTCTGGGGTGATGGTATCATAGCCAGCAGCCGTTCCCGGTTTAACCCTCTTCAAAGCGTCTTCCAGTTCAGACAGTGTAAAGGGAGAGAGTTTTGGAGATGGACAAGATAACCGGAAGTGGGATGACCACTCGTGGGAAATTTCTCTTTTCCAGACTGGGTCGATCTCAGCATGGCCAACTTGAGCTGGAGTAAGGAGGTTGCATTCTAAGGAGGACTGAAGAGAAATGAGCAGGAGACGCTGAAAGATTAAGAACCCAAAGTGTTAGCTTTAACGTGGGGGAGAAAGGAGATGAGGAACCTCAGAAGACAAATTCAGTGCATGTGTCAAGTTAGGTGAAAACTGAAACACATTTCTTGCAGCAACAAGAAAGCTAGAAGTAGCCTCAACACGAACTGTTTGCTCCATTGCATGATCTGTAAAATGTCAGATTGAGTTGAAGACTTGTTACGGTAAGAAGGAGAAGATGATTATTTTTTTTAATCAGAAATCAGCCTATGAGAGAGACAAGATATAAGAGTAGGGGCTGAAATCTGTGGTGCGATGTTCAGTCCAGTCAGGAGCTCCTCTTTGTTTTATTGTCTCTGGGCGTGCATGTTGAAGTTAGAAAAATGTGAATGTGTTTAAAACCAAAGGGAAGGGGAAAATAAACATTCTAGAAATGCAGTCTGAGAGTACAAGAGAATCCACAGATATTTTTCCTTCCTCACAAATTTATTTATTTTTGGTTGGTACTCTCTTGAAAATGTGTTCTCACTTTCTTTTATCAAAAGGATATGTATTTATATTTAATAAACTATCTTACCTAAAATGAAAATACAAGTACTGTTGAGGACTGTGTCAGTAGGTCAGATACTTCCCTCTCCTTGGTTTCTGCTGGATGGGAAGTTAGGAAGGAAGAGAGAAAGAAACAGCAAGAGGGGGTGGTAATCAGATGAGAGGGAGAAGCCCAGAGGAGCTGTTCTCTGCTGCCACCCTGTCTCTCTCTCTCTCTTTTTTGGTTTCCTCCTCGCCACATTGACATCGACCCATGTCTCTCTAAAATCTACTCCTTCTGAGAACAAATAAACTCCACTTTTTATTGTTATCTTTATTTATTTATTGGATAGAGAAAGTCAGAAATCGAGAGGAAGGGGGAGACAGAGAGGGAGAGAGGCAGAAAGACACCTGCAGCCCTGCTTCACCACTCGCAAAGCTTTCCCCCTGCAGGTGGGGACCAGGGGCTCGAACCCGGGTCCTTGTACATTGCAACGTGTGCGCTTAACCAGGTGCACTACCACCTGGCCCCATAAACTACACTTTTAAAGCACTTTCTTGAAATAGTTTTCCTCACTCAGGGAAGCTGGATGCCCAAGAGTATCCTTAAAACTGCTTTTATTGCTTATAGTAGAATCAAAGAAATTTTCCTGACAGTAGTTCTTTAAATCTGGTTTCCAGGCTTTCTGTTAAAGAGAAAAGCCCTCATGGTTTATACAGTGGTATCCTTCAAGGTATTATTTTTTATAATTTTTATTTATAAAATGGAAGCACTGACAAGACCATAGGATAAGGGGGGTACAACTCCACACAATTCCCACCACAAGACCTCTGTGTCCCATCCCCTCCCCTGATAGCTTTCCTATTCTTTATCCCTCTGGGAGTATGGACCCAGGGTCATTGTGGGATGCAGAAGGTGGGAGGTCTGGCTTCTGTAATTGCTGCCCTGCTGGACATGGGCCTTGACAGGTTGACCCATACTCCCAGCCTGCCTCTCTCTTTCCCTAGTGGGGCAGAGCTCTAGAGAAGCAGGGTATTATTTTTAATAAGGCATTTGATCCAATAGAACTTCACAGATGAGTGTGTAAAGCTGAAGTTAACTTAATGGAAAGACAGAGGCCCATGAGCTGATTAGGGCCAGGGTCCGGCACTACTCTAGCTGACGGCTAGACACATCCCCAAACCGGGCTTATCGGAAGCAGACCACAAGTTCATTTCACACAACTCTTGAAAATGAAGAGTACATATGGGCACATGAATCTTGACACTGTCATTTGGAATGGTGCATTAATAATTAAACTTTTGTGTCCTAAAAATCCAGCCGTAATATCTGTGCTCAGATTGTTAATCAGATACACATTCCAGAAACTGGCAGCAACTGTTTCGGTGAACTATGCTGGTAATTTACACAGCCGAAGGCAGTCTTTTGATATGGTCGGTTTTAATTGCCTTTTTGAAAAGCTAATTGTTCTGTGACATTCTACAAAAAAGTAGGGCTTAATTTCATCATCTAAGTTTATTAAAATAGTTGTTTTTGTTTTGAAATAAACAAATGAAACGTATGTATATATTCAAAATAACAAAATACATAAATGTAAAATTCTTTTCTACAAGTTATAGATATAGAAAGAAAATATATATATATATATATATTAGGTATATATAAAATAATAGTTTCAATATGTTTTTAAGCCCTATGTTCACTATAGCGGTATTGCTAACAATCAAAAATCAGGGTCCAGATGATGTTATTCTCAAATACCTACCATTCTTCTTTATCCTCTCAAAATGAAGAGGAGGTTATTATGCCTTCTTTTGCCTGTGAAGTGGCTAGTGGAAGTGGTGTGGAGATACCTACTATGGAGAGATGAAAAATTGTACTCATGTGACAACTGTAATGTAAACCATTATTTTTCCCAAAAAAGCATAAAAACAAAATATAGGCCTGTAAAAAAAAATGAACTCTATTAGAAGCAAAGCACATGGAGCTTTGGGAGTTTATTTACCCATCTTCAAATACCAGCATTTTAGTAAATTAAATTCTTTGCAACTCTTTTTTGGCGTGAAAACCCTTCCTTAAGAAACACCCATTTTGGAGCAGGGGATTAAGCTACCTAGCAGTGATTTGAAACTTTTTTTCACAGCAATAAGAATTGTTACAGTAAGAAAGGAAAACACTGTTACCTGTAGGACTCAAATGTTGAAGAAAGCAAACTCAGATCAGACAGGTTATTTTCTCCGTTCCCCAGGTTTACATTCTGCAAATGATGCTAATATTGAGATAGTGAGCCTCACATTCAAGAGCAATTTGATTTGAGAAATTCAGGAATGTCATTTCTCTTCATATCTCTGCTGAAAGCTTTGCATCCGGGTAACGTCTGTAACACAGGCCATCCTGTTTCTTTTCCCTTTTAACTCCCACTTCCAGAAACTCCCCTGTTTTCTGTTCACCCTCTGTGACAAGGACATGTGAGGACAGCTGCCTTACTTTTCTGGGGACATCTATGAAAACAGCGTGTAGCTGGATAGAAACTGTCAGAAGAGCTTATTTCAAAATCAACCATTCTTTATTCTAACTCAAATGACACCCAATTAACATTTCTCTTCCAGTGGGAGTGCTGGATGATCTGGGGATTTTCCACTGCTTTGTCCTGACAGACCTAAGAATCCTTCTCCAGCAACAGGTTAGGTGCTTATGTCTTTACAAAACCAACAAACAAAATGCAGAGTACTTTCTGCAGATTCAGTCAACCTAATGGGAAACCCAGGCTCCAATGTATGTTTGCTTTTACCCCTGGTCAGTTGAATTAGATTAAAAACAAGACAAAACAAAACAAAACAAAACAAAAGAAAAAACAAAACAAAACAGTGGTCCAGGAGGTGGAACAGTGGATAGAGTGTTGAACTTTCAAACATGAAGTCCCAGGTTCAATCCCTGGCAGTACATAAATAAATAAAGTATTTTAGAAAGATTTTTAAAAAATACAACATTCAATTCTGAGTTCCTATTTGCAAATGGAAAACTGCCAAAGGCAGCATATTTATGATATCTTTTTATTACTGACGGTTTCAAGCTATATGTAAAATATGGTTGGGGAAAAAGACTGACAATGGGGATTGTCTCATGTGACTATTAAGCTGTTAAGTTAAAATTCATATAAATGCTCAATGCAGGAAAATTGACAGGTTTAACACTATCATGGCACAACTTTGTCCTATGACTATAGATATGTGTACTTGCAAAAAGAAACTTAATCCTGCCACTAGTATATATATAAAGCCTTTAATGTGCATATTTTCATGAATAGGTACAGTTCACATTATTGGCTAATAGTGATAGTAATAATTTTTATTTATAAAATGGAAACACTGATAAGACCATAGGATAAGAGGGGTACAATTCCACATAATTCCCACCACCAGAACATCAGATCCCATCTCCTCCCCTGATAGCTTCCCAATTCCACTTCTATATATAACTTGTATATATACAAGTACCTCTGTTCGTTTAGCATCTAGTCTTCTGAATGACCCTGCAGAGTGGGTCTCCTTACCCTCGTCCTCACTTTGGAGAGGAGCAAACGGAGCCGTAACTAATCTATGTAACTTTCAGATAGATGTCTCAGTCCCTAACCCGCTCATCTTCATTGTGCTTTGCTTCATACATGGGGTGGTATTTGGTAAAGGGATTATCTACCTGCAACAATTTCCTTCTCAGGAAATTCAAAGGAAGAGAAAGCAAACATGCACAGATTAGCACATGGTATGGTATCCATAATTCCTGAGGAAAGCCAGGAGTTTAAACCATTATTTTGTGACAGTAAAAGAAAGCATGGGAGAGCTGTTCTAATTAGAGGCTGGGATTATTTTTAATAGAGAAGAATGTATTTCAGAGTGATTCCCCATCTGACTGAGAGCCCTTTTAAGGGAGTAGGTAGGGATGTTGTTGCCTATTTCAGTATTTTTTGTGCTTTCGTTAATTGGAGTTCAGATAAGTGTAACTTTTTATAGGTTAATAGCCAGTTTTACTAAATATAATTCTTAATATATTTTATTAATATTGCCTGTGGGTATCTGGCGTTCATTGTCCTTGAGTTTAAATATGTGATATATAGAATATTATAAAATTGTTTCCTATGAACATGTCATTTTAACAACATAGAGTCCCAATAAATAATTTGACTGTAATTAATCAATTGTTTTAGTGAAAATTGCTAATATCTAAGTGACTAACAAGAGGGAAAATTTAGAGTGAAGGATGGAATTAACATTTCCGTGGGAAATGTAATATAGCAGAAACTCATGTTGAATTTTAATAACTAAACACACCTGGAACTTTTTTAATGCTCTAAGGCAAAATTACCTCATAAAAAAAAGAAATGATCACTGAGCACTTAGGAGAATATACCATTACAATAAGACTAGAGAAGTAATCTTATGCACAATCCAGCCTCATAAATAATGTTCTCTGGAAATTCATTTTGTACTTTTAAATATGTGGCCATACAGTTAATACGGGAAAAAATGTTGTATGAAAAATACGTTGCCTAAAGAGGCAATTAAAAAAAACACACATTTTTGCCTGATACGCTTTATTATTTTTTACATTAAAATCAAGAATGTGAAGCATATTTAAATTCATGGCATAACTTCCATTCTTTATTTTAAAGTAAGATATAGACAAATAGCCTTTCTGCTGCAAAGTGTATATATTAGTAGAAAAGCAAGGAGCACAAGTTCATTCATTTTTCAACTTGCCTTTTCCACATGTTGCCTTAGACTCATGTCCAATTGGCTTCAAAGGATGTTTGAAGTGAAAATAGTTGTTTATCTGTAGATGGTAGTGACTTATAAAAATGGTCTGAATTCATCAAGATAATGGATAGTAGACAGTTATATATTCTCATGTCTTAAGTGATAGGAACTTCAATTTTCCCCTAATGTGTAATGTCAAGCATATACCCTACTTAGAAGCAGCTTGTTCAGTTTCTTAAGATTTTTGTGAAAGTAACTGATTATGTCCAAAACATATTGAGATATTCTCAAATACTTCCCCAAACTAGTTCAAAGCCAGATGGGTAATTATTCCCCAAATGTATTTTTGTATTAATTAAAATACCAAAGCTGTATTGATAGTCAACCTTTCTTTTATTCTTAGTCTCATAGACTTCTTTTATTTTTTTTTTAACTGGCTCAATTGAATTGGGATTATGGGAGATACAATGTCTTTAGTCACATTGGCTTTAGTTAAAGTCTTGGAAGTACAGAGAGAAACGTCATTACTTTCACATAAAGACTGGTGGAATCAAGCATCCTTTTGCAATGGCCATTAAAGCTAATTCAATTCTTATGCTGAGAGGGAAAATAGAAAGGAAAGGAGGGGTGAAATGCCAGATAAAACAGGAATTAATCTTTGTATATGCATTTTTTTTCTTTTTGGGAGAATGAATGCTTACCTTGAAAAAATACCTAAAAATTATTGAAGTATCATTGCATAAGATCAGGTTATAGGTTTCAGGAGTCATTGAAGGAGAGATAAAACTGGGTCCTTGCAAATAGTATCAAAAATAAGACCTTGGGGGCCGGGTGGTGACACAGGAGCTGAGTGCAGACTTTACCAAGTACAAGGACCCAGTTCAAGTCCCTGCTTCCCACCGGCGGGGGTGGGGGGGTGCTTCACAAGGTTTGAAGCAGGGCTGCAAGTGTCTCTCCGTCTCTCCCCCTCTCTACCAACCCCTTCCCTCTCAATTTCTGGCTGTCTCTAACCAATACACAAATAAAGACAATAAAAGTGAATATTTTTAGCCATAAATAGGACTGTGTTGCTTATTGCTGGCTCAGATGTTTAAGTGCTCCTTTTACCTTATCCATTTAGAAAACAGGAAGCTATTAAAAAGCAGGAAAACTTTAGAGATAGGTTTCTCTCTCGTATATATTTTGATTTTGTAATGATGCAAATATTTTATAATGTATCTATTATGGGAAGTGAAAGAATGTTTGAGTGTAAATAATGACAGATTAATTACTGGAGTATACACTGTGTGGTCTAAACTTCACAGGAAATCCTGTGGAGTGAAAGGGCTTAGTGATCAGTCTGTAAGGAAACTGGTAGGCAGATGCACTGGGGAAGCTTTGGTTTAGCTACTGGACCAGGCACAGAGCGTGCAGTGATTTGGGGTTTGGAACTTGTATAAGTGTTTGCTTCTTTAAATTGTTTTATCTTTATTGCCACCAGGGCTAATGCTGGCCATTTTTTCCTTTGTTTTTCTTTATATTTCATTTGATAGGACAGAGAGAAATTGAGAGGGGAGTAATAGAGAGGGAGAGAGAGACACTTTCCCCCTGCAACTAGGGACCAGGGGCTCGAACCTGGGTCCTTGTGCATTGTAACATGTGCACTCAGTCAGTTGCACCACCGCCCAGCTCCCTGATTAAAAATGTCTATTAAAGTTCTTTTATAAATAATTTTATCTTTAAAATTTAAAACATTTTATTTATTTATTTTCCTTTTCGTTGCCCTTGTTTTTATTGTTGTGGTGGTTATTATTATTGTTGTTATTGAGGTCGTTATTGCCTGATAGCACAGAGAGAAATGGGGAGGGAAGGGGCATGACAGGGGGAGGGAAAGAGAGACACCTGCAGACCTGCTTCACTGCCTGTAAAGTGACTCCCCTGCAGGTGAGGAGCCAGGGACTCGAACCGGGATCCTTATGCCGGTCCTTGCGCTTCTTCTTCTAGCGTTTGCCCTTCTTCCATAGCCAGTCAACAGCGTCAGGTTGAAAGCTGTCAGGAGCTGCTTGTTGCTGGCTTTGAAAGTGACTGGGATCCATGTGGATTCAGTCGGCTAGGAAGGATCGTCAGTTTCCCCAATGAATGGGGACTCACGGGATGCACCACGAGAAGGTCGATCCAATGCATCCCTTGCGCTTAACGTCACTTACTCTTAACTCACTGCACTACCACCGGACTCCCATCTTTCAATATTTTATAATTTTTTTAACTCTGGAATTCAGTAGCCATATGTTCTTTTTAAATTTTTTTTAATTATCTTTATTTATCTATTGCATAGAGACAGTCAGAAATCAAGAAGGAAGGGGAGATAAAGAGGGAGAGAGACAGAGAGACGCCTGCAGCCCTGCTTCACCACTCACAAAGCTTTCCTCTTGCAGGTGGGAGCTGGGGGCTCGAACCAGGATCCTTGCACATTGTAACATGTGTGCTCAAGCATGTGTGCCACTACCCAGTCCCCTTAAAAGTTCTTGTATTAGTGATTTAATAGTGTTTTAGGAGATTATAAGATAACTGGGAAACAGTTCCATACATAATTAAAATATTTTGACAATTCACTTTTTTCAGTTATCTTTATTGGATAGAGAAAGGCAGAAATCAAGAGGGTAAGGAGAGATAGAGAGGGAATAAGACAGATGCCTGCAGCCCTGCTTCACCACTCACAAAACTTTCCCCCTGCAGGTGGGGGCTGGGGGCTCGAACCCAGACCCTTGTGCCCTGTAACATGTGCACTCAACCAGGAGCAGCACCACCACCCAGTCCCCAACAATTCACTTCGTAATCGACATGTCATAATCACTATATATTGTACTTCAGTCTTATGCTATTAGCAGTAACACCAATTTTCAGTTTAGGGGGAACAAGGTGTTTTAGGTCACTATCCATTTGTGAGTCTTCATTAAACCCAGATAACATAATCCAACTATACTTCACTGGACAGACAATTATTTCTAGATGATGAATATCAAGGAAGATAAAGGAGCAAACCAGAGACTTTACATTTTGCCCTCAACTACTTCTTTCTCAAGATGTTTTATCTAAGAGGGGTTCTCCTTTTGATCACAGGTTAGAGAGAGACAAGCAGTAACAGATGGGCAAGCCTCTTTTCTTCCAACTCCAACCGTGCTTCAGACATCTCCAGCAATACAATTCAGAATCATTCAAGTTTATGAAGTAGATGGATTTAAACTGGCACCTCAGTACTGTGTTGTTTGGCAGTGACGTGATTATTCATTAAATAAGGTTACTTTTCCTGTTTGTTGACAACCTTCGCACTGGAAAGAAGGCCAAGGTCACTTACCTTAGAAAGGGAAAGGTAAGGAGTCAGGAGGTAGCACAGCGGCTTAAGCACACTTGGCTCAAAGTGGAAGGACCCGCACCAGGATCCCGGTTCAAGCCCCCGGCTCCCCACCTGCAGGGAAGTCGCTTCACAAGCAGTGAAGCAGGTCTGCAGGTGTCTGTCTTTTTCTGCCCTTCTCTGTCTCCCCTTCCTCTCTCCATTTCTCTCTGTCCTATCCAACAACGATGTCAACAATAATAACTACAACAATAAAACGAAGGCAACAGCAAGAGAATAAATAAATAAATAAATAAATAAATATTAAAAAAAGAAGAAAGAAAAGAGAGGGAAAGGTACAAGAACCGCTCTCCTTTCCTCCAGACCTGGCAGGGTCTCCTGGCTACTTTGATGATCTATTTGGTTTCCCTTTTAGTTTCTGGGACGAGGTGAGGCAGGCTTTCCTTATGACTGCCTCTGGTTTGGCCAGTGTGCCATTTTTCTCAGTTTATGTTTAGAGACCATGTGCAATGCGTGGCACGTGCAGGCCGTGTGTCTGTCCATCTTCACAACACACTGAAGAAACCAATTATGAAATGTGATGATAGAGCCCCAGTTGTCCTCTTGTTCATTTTCTCTCCCACTAGATTCTCTGTGATGTCAAGTGACAGTTCCTGTCTTCAAGGTGTTTACATTGTACTGACCTGGCGACAAATACAACATCAAAAGGATGGGCTATAAAAAGAGATAGCAATGTCTAGGCTGCTTACTTCTGCTTCTCTGTGTATGTTATTTCATAAGGCGCTCAGTAAAATAACTACTCGTGCTGTCTTCTGAGGGAGGACCACTCCTCCTCTCCCCCCGCCCAGGATTTGAGGATGGTCTGGCACAGGACACGAGGCACTGGACAGATGATATTGACAGCAGGTTACATGTGAGTTGAGGTCTGACACAGGACACGAGGCACTAGACAGATGACATTGAGCAGGTTACACATACTCAACGTCTGAAGGAAGATGACAGATTTGCTCTGCAGTTAATATTTGGTGCTCCGCTTGAGAGCCAGGTGGGATAGGTGAAAGGCTGCTAATATCCAAAAGGAGGGTCTTTTGTCTCCTGCTGACAACGCTGAATAATTCCATAGATCGGCAGAGAACTGAAGCCCATTACTCAGAAGTAAATAGCAAGAGGATGTGGCCCCTGGAATAAGGAGGACCAGTTGGGGAGGGAACCTCATCCAAGGGCAGGGGCCAGGGACCAGGGGAGAGTTAGGGCATCTGAGACTAGCTGCATGCCAAAGCAACACATAGTGGGAACCTTAACTGTAGTCACAGAAATTCTCAGTGACCAGAATTCTCGTCCTTGAGAAATCAGCAGACTTTCGATTTCTGATCTTGTCTAGAATGTTCAGTGACCTCAAGCTAGAACCATTCTATAGATTTCAAATGACATTTTTCTCCTATAGAAGGCATTTTATTCCTACCCAGCAAAGTAGTTTAGAAATAATGTTTTCTTGCTCTTTGTTAATCTCCATTGACCTTAATGTGAGAATTTCAGAGGGACAGGAAACCTTTGTATCACAACTGTTGAAAACTGCTCAGCAAGGTAAAAAATATACACAATAAAAAAAAGGGGAAAAAATGATATGAGGAAGGTTATCAAAAGAGTACTAGACAAACAAGTGTTGAAAATGAAGTTCCCAGTATCCACCATTGTTCTGTGAACACCACTCAGTATATAAAAGTACGTGTGAAATTACTGAATCTCTAGAGGAACTGAATATAAATAAGAGATTTATGACATTTTCTGTGCTCTGCAGAAATACAGCAGAGAGAGAAGTTTGCATAATTCAGACCTGGATGATACAATGAATAGTCAGGGGACATAGAAATAGTCTACATACTTGTAAATTGATAAAAACAATGTCATAACAATAAGTGGGTATTGGAAATACATGAGTAAAATCTGATGGCAATGGCAATGGGACACTTATTTAACTTTTTTTTTTGTCTTACTCAGAAGGCAAGTATTATTCAGACTAAATTGATTGCCATTTTGATGGATTAAGTTTTGTAATCTTAACCAATATGGAAAATGAATAACAAAAATTAGTATGTTCAGTGGGGAAATTAAGTTGGCAATCTAAAGTAATATAACAAATCTCAAACTATGAGACACAAATATGTTTGGGATTATTATCTTTGTGTGGAAGGCAGAGAGTACATGATAGCCTACCCAAGGTCAAACACTAAATAAGACATTGAATAATTGTCTTCCATGAAATGCCAGCATTTAGAGCTTAAGTTATTTGTCTTGCTTTTTTTTTTATGCTCTCAATTACTCATATCTTCCACCACTAATTAATGAGTGGCCCACTTTGAAAAGACATTCTGCTAAAATTTTGGAGACGTAATCAAGATAGTTTTTCTCGTCCTGGAATGCATAGTGGGATATGGCTAAAAGTGATGTGCCTAGTGGTGAAAGCTCAGGTTTGATACTATTTCCATCTCATGAACCAGATAGAATATGTGACTGGTGAAATGTGAAGCCTGTTCTGTTCACTGATTTTGAGCACTGGAAATCTGACTAGTGATATTTTATTTCTGCTTAGTTTGTGTACATCTAATTTAAACCCTAATGGTCTCATGAGTCTAGAGACTGCTGTAGAGGGCTGAACAGTAAGATGCAAATTAGTCTCAAAGTTAATGACACCTGGATTTTCTGCTTTTTCATTCTATTCTTCACTTTGTTCTAGATGTAGCTAGAAAGGTATATGATGAACTTTTGTTCTCAAGCACAGTTATGGCTCATAGGACCATAAACTTCAAGTTTAATTACAAGAAACTATTTTGATAGACAACTCTGTCTAGCTAAAAATGATTATTTTATGTGTGATTAGTTCACAGTCAAACATGGAAACACCCCTCTCATTTCAGTCCTAGATATATAACTAGAAGAAATCTTGGCGGTTTCACTATAACATTCAGATAAATAAAAACAGTGCCAAAAGTGACAATAAATGTAAGGTCTACGGCAAATGAGTAGATAAGGGAGACGTGGTGTTTCTTTTCAATTGAACACAAGGAAGCATGAAAAGTGAGTGAACTACAGCGTATGTTTCCTCAGTGAATAAATCTCATAAGATCTTGTTTTTTATTTTCACATTTTGTTGCCACTGCTTGTGGTGGTGCTGGAGATTGAAACTGAACCTTGGAGCCTCAGGCAGAAAGTCTTTTGCAGAACCACTATGCTCTCTCCCAAGCCTTAGATCCACAGATCTTTAAATTGTTTGAGAGATAATTAAATTTTCAGCAAACACTGTCTGCTATTCACACAGGAGCATAATCACAATGCTATAGGATACATAATAAGTAAATAAAAGTTCATCTGAAAACTGTCTGCTGTAGGGAGAACCCAATTCTGTAAGTTGCAGATTTTGACTTATATTATCTTCAAGCTGTATTGAAATTTTGAAAAAAAAAAAAAATCTGAAAGGTAAGTACAAAGTGCTTTGTAATTCCCAATGAGTGTAAAAGGTTTTCTACAAAACTAGATGGTTTCTGACATATATGTAGAGTTTACTTATTACAGTTTCATAAAATGACATTTGTAGTATTTGAAATATAAATGCAATTACTTATTCCTGCTAGCCCTGGCTCCTTGGAGAGCATCCTTTAAAAGATGGAACAGGGTGGAGGGTAGATAGCATAATGGTTATGCAAACAGACCCTCATGCCTGAGGCTCCAAAGTCCCAGGTTCAATCCCCCCTCACCACCATAAGCCAGAGCTGAACAGTGCTCTGGTTAAAAAAAAAAAAAAAAAAGGTAGCACAGCTGGTTGAGCACACATTTTGCCATGTGCAAGGACCAGGATTCAAGTCTCCGGTCCCTGTCTGAAGGGAGAGGGCTTTACAAGCAGTGAAATAGGGCTGCAGGTCTCTCTCTTTCTCTCTGTCTCTCTCCCTGACTCATGCTGGTCCTTCCCTGTCATTTTCTGTCTGTCAAATAAAATAATAATTTTTTTAAAATAGCACTAGATTTTCCCCCTCCCCTCCCCCTCAGAGCTCTTTTCTGCTCATAGGACCTCCCTGAGACATCCACAGTATTTTTTTGATAAATCTGACTTCTCAGCAAATATTAGCAAATCCTTTAGAGGCAGAGCTTAACAAGAATGATTTGCAACTCTTGTCCATAAAGTCCATTTCTGCCTTTGAGCAAAGCCAGAAAGTCAAGCAAGAAGTAGGGGAGGCAGCCCCTGCTTCCCCAGAGCAGGGCAGTGGCGATAGGGAAGGACTGGAGCAGAGGACCCGAGTTCATCAGAGATGGGCACCTCCATCCCAGTTGATGAATTAATTCCAGGATTTGTTAAATACATTCATTGGTCCAAACCACAATTAACATATGAAAAGGAGAGAAAAAGCAACTGGGAAAAAGGCGGAATTAAAGCAGAGGAAGAAGTAATAGAAATCAAACTCACACGTGACAACTTGTCACCTCCCTCTAGAAGGATGGTGCCATTAAGCGTTGGCTTCTCGACACAGACATCCAGGAGCTGCCCAGTGCTGGACACATGGGCATTTTCTCTGCAAACATTCATGTCATTCATCTTCTTTCAGGAGTCACTTCTTTGTGAAAACCAGGCAGCCAGGCACTTGTGCACCAAGCATGCCCGAGCCCAAGCCCCAGCACTGAGTACGTGATTCTGGGGCTGTTTCAGAGAGCAAGGGATGTGCACATCTAGGGGATGTGCCTTCTGTTACTGCAGTGTGTGTGTGTGTGTGTGTGTGTGTGTGTGTGTGTGTGTGTGTGTGTCAGTGTGCAGACCTAGTTCACTGTGCAGCTGGAGACGTGGAGAAGCTGCTGTTTCTAGCTGGGCAACGGCTTCTATTTGATTCACAATGTCTTCACATGGGATAGGATATGCTGTCAACCATGTAAGTAGGTAGACATCCATATCTAGAGAGAGAGAGGTTTTTTTTTTTTCTTTCTTTGTTTGTTTTTTTAATATATGGTTTAAAAACCATAGCATCAGTGTGTTCCAGGAGGTGGCACAGTGATAAAGCTTTGGACTCTCAAGCATGAGGTCCTGAGTTCGATCCCTGGCAGTATATGTGTCAGAGTGATGCCTGGTTCTTTCTCTCTCTCCTCCTATCTTTCTCATTAATAAATAAATAAATAAAATCTTTTCAAAAAACATAACATCAAATAATATTCCCTAATATGCATCATTTGCAAAACCTGTGTGCTCCAGCACTGTGCAGAGGGCCAAAGAAGGAAGAAACATCCCTATAATATAGAGACTCATCACCTAAGAGCCCCAACAAAGTCAAATAAGAAATAAGCAAATAAGAAAGCCAAAGGAATCCTGTTAGTCTTCTCCCTGGAATGTCAAGTGAAGAGTTCCCTGAGGTGTCTGTGTGCAGAAATGACAAAGCCTTCAGAAAAGTTCTCGGGGCAGAAAAGCTAGTGCAGCCCAGGTAGTGGACACTGTTCATGGAGATCACAGGCAAGTAAGTCATTCAGTCAGGCTCTTACAGGCTTTGCATGTCCAAGTCCAGTGAGGAGGAGGTAATCCTGGGCAAGTTTGCTAGACTCAACAATGAAGAGCCAGGGCCGGGGGGGTGGGGGGTAGCACAGCAGGTTAAGTGCACATGGCGTGAAGCACAAGGACCAGCGTAAGGATTCTGGATTCTGGTTTGAGCCCCCGGATCCCCACCTGCAGGGGGGTCGCTTCACAAGCCCTGAAACAGATCTGTAGGTGTCTGTCTTTCTCTCCCCCTCTCTGTCTTCCCCTCTACTCTCTATTTCTCTCTGTCCTATCCAACAACAATAATAATAACAACAACAGTGATAAACAATAAGGTCAACAAAAGTGTAAAATAAAAAATAATAACATAAAAAAGTAGATCTTTAAAAAAAATAGTTCACTTAATAAAAAAGACCCTGGATATCTTCTGGGAAGATGTCACAGGAGCAAATGTGCTCACAACACTCATTAAACAGCAAAAAGAATAGTGAACTGAAGTGGGTAGGAAGGAGGCAGTGAGACTGTTGGCATATTCGCATCATTGTCAGTGAGAGTTGACAAGGTGCAGGAGGGCAGGAGTTATGAATGTAAGAGGCTTCAGAGACCCACGGTGTCTGATTCTCCCATGATTCCTCCCTCTCCCTGTCGGCCCTTACCTTGCCTGCCTTTCATGACAAAAGACTGTTCATTTGCGCTGTGTTGCTTGGCAAGGAACCCATCATGGGTGGAAGGAGAAGAACAAACACAGGCCTCACCGCAGACACTTTGGAGACAGTTAAAGAAGTTGCTTAGCAGTGTGTTCAGATACGCCCAGACTGCCTCAGTAAATCGCTTCAAGTCACGGGTGGTAGTACTGAGTCGAGTACTCAAACTAAATCCCTTAAAGGGATTAGGAAGTAGGCTTCTTAATAATATCTACCTAGTAATGTTTTTTTAATCAATTTTATTGGTGATTTAATATTGACTTACAAAATTACAAGGTAACAGGTATAATTCTCCACCTTTCCTACCACCAGAGTTCTGTGTCCCCTTTCCTTCCACTGGAAAATACGTTAGTTATCCTAAGATGACAGATAAGGGTTGACTTCTTTCTATAACTTTCTATCTTCTCTCTCTACACACACACACACACACACACACACACACACACACATATTTATATACATCCATTTTTTCTTATAGTCCTGCCTTCTTTCTAAGTCACAGTGAATGTCCTTTTATTCTCCTCTCTTCAGGTTTTGACAGAATTGGAGTTCAGAGCCCTCTGGTCATCTTCTAACATCTACCTTAAATTTTTTGTATTATCTTTATTAATTTATTGGATAGAGACAGTCAAAAATCAAGAGGAGAGGGAGAGATAGAGAGGGAAAGAGACAGAGAAACACCTGCAGCCCTGATTCACCACTTGCAAAGTTTTCCCCCTGTAGATGGGGACCAGGAGCTCAAATCTGGGTCCTTGTACACTGTAACATGTATTCAACCAGGTACACCACCATGGGGCCTCCTTGATCAAAATTCTTTCTGGGCTTCAGAAGGTGGGAGTTCTGGCTTCTGTGCTGGACATGGGCATTGGCAGGTGGATCACACCCCCAGCCTGTTTCTTTCTTTCCCTAGTGGGGCAGGGCTCTGGGGAGGTGAGGTTCCCGGATACATGGGTGAAGTCGTCTGCTCAGGGAGTTCAGGATGAAATCATAGTAGCATCTGCAACTTGGTGACTATAGCTTAGTTGGGTTTCAGAGAAATCCTGTTTGTATTAAGTTGAATTTTCACATGAAATTTTTTTTCTAGTTTATCAGGAGCATAATCTGAAACAGCTCCTACCCCATAGCCACATTTTTAGAATTCTCCTAATTTATTCTTATTGTTTATTTTCACTTGTTATCCTAAGTTCTGTACCTGGGGCATAATAATAACTATTACCAGAGAGTGGAGATACTGTTGAATAAAGCACAAAACTGCAATGCTCGAGACCCCAGAGATCCCAGGTTCAAAGCCAGGTGCCACCACATACTAGAGTTGAGCAGTACTTTGGTCTCTCGCTTACAAAAATAAATATTTTCCATAGTGAATTCTGAAAATCATCCACATTATGTTAACTCTTCTTTGTAGGTCAAATTATAGTGTCCACAGAAACTGTATGATACTATATGGCACACCCTACTTTACTAGAATAAGAACATCCAAGTATTGTTACATCCTAACAGTATCAATGAGATAAATGCACATGTATGATACTATCTTTAATTATCTAAGCAAGGCTGTGGGGAGGTATAGGAATTGGGTGCAGTGACTTGGAAGCAAAAATCAAGTCAACGTTAGAACTAGGTATTTTCATCTATACAGCTAGGTGGCTAGGTTCTGTTCAACTCTATTTCATACAGGATACCACAGATGTGACAGGTGCACCACCCTTCTGTGCAGTCAACATGCAATTATCATCCGCCCATGTTTGGGTTAACATGTTTGGGTTGTGTTTTCTGATCCATATTCCCACTCTGTAGGTGAATGAATGAATGAATGAATGAATGAATGAATAAATTTATTTCCTCTGGAAAACACAAGCAGCTGCTTTGTAGAGTGAAGGAGCAGGTAGGAGAGGGGCTGGAGGCAGGACTAAGGGATTTCTATGTCACCAGATCACCACTCACTGGCATCACCTGCAGCAGGGCTGGGTTGCAGGCTGTTAAGCAAGGAGCTTCACTGCACGTAGAATTCTTGCACTTTCGTCATGAAAACTACTTTAAAAAATGTGTCAAACTTTAGAGAGGATAGAGTAAGTTACTTCATTTTATATTGTCATTGTGGAAAATGTATTTTAATTCTTTTTTGTTTGTTTGTTTCTACCTTTATTTTATTTTATTTTATTTTTATTTTTTGCCTCCAGGACTGATGAGCCTGGGTACCAGCACTAGGAATTCAGTACTCTGGGTGGTGATTTTTCCCTCAATTTTATTAGATAAGACAGGGACATTGAGAGAGGAGAAGAAAATAGAGAGGGAGAGAGAAAGACATCTTCAGGCCTGCTTCACAGCTGGTGTTAAGGTAGCATCCTCCCTGGAGGTGGCTTGAACCTGGATCCTTGAGCAGGTTAGTCCTATGTGCCTTTAACTGGTTGTTTTGTGCCATTGCCGGGCTCCCACATTTAATTAATTAATTTATTTGGGGGATTGATGGTTTATAGTCAACAGTAAAATACAGTAGTTTGTACACGCATAACTTTTCCACTTAACAATACAACCCCCAAAAGGTCTTCCTCTGCCATCATGTTTCAGGCCCTGAACGCCCCATCCCCACCCCAGAGTCTTTTGCTTTGGTGCAAGACACCAACTCCAGTCCAAATTCTGCTTAGAGTTTTCCTTTCTGATCTAGATTTTCAACTTCTGTCTGTGAGTGAGATCATCCCATATTCATCCTTTTGCTTCTGACTTATCTCACTTCACATGATTCCTTCAAGCTCCATCCAAGATGAGGTAAAGAAGGTGAATTCACCATGAACCTGAGACTTTGGAGACTCAGGAATAAGGGTCTCTTTGCATAACCATGATGCCATCTACCCCGTTCACATTTCTCATCTCAGTTTTCCACATAACAATCTTACCCCCTCTAGGTCCTCCTCTGCCATCATGTTCCAGGACCTGACCCTCCCCCCCTACCGTAGAATTCTTTACTTTGGTGCACCAGACCCAGTCAAAGTTCTGCTTTGTGTTATTGGTCAACGTGTGTGTGTGTGTGTGTGTGTGTGTGTGAGAGAGAGAGAGAGAGAGAGAGAAAGATTGGATTTGTTTCACTGAAGATGCCTTTAAATAGATGGAAAAGAGTTTTGCCAATATTTTCCTCTAAGTATTTGATAGTTTTTGGTCTAACATCCAAGGGGTGTTGAAATCCCCTACTATTACTGTGTTGCCCACCCTGTCCAACGATTGACGTCTTCGCCCACCCTGTCCAACGCTTGACGTCTCGTCACCCAATCTGGTCCCCTACGCCTATACTGAACTTCTCTGTTCCAGACTCTTGGAAACAGAGTTGGCAGTCAGCTGAGGTCAAGAACAAACAGCTCATCACAGACCCCTGCGAGCGTCAACCCGGCTTTGACCTAGCACGTTATGATCGGGCCCTCCTCAATCGCTATCGAACAGGCCATGGCCGGTGCGCCGCTATGTTCCATCGCTGGGGAGCCAGAGACGACCCGAACTGTCCCTGCGGCTGCAGACAGACTATGACCCACAGAGTCAACGACTGCCACCTCTCCAGATTCAAAGGAGGTCTCGAAACTTGACATCAGGCTCAACCTGATGCTGTTGACTGGCTACGGAAGAAGGGCAAACGCTAGAAGAAGAACTGCGTTGCTGTTAATATATTGCTGTAGTCCTGTCAGTAGATGTTTGATGTGTTTAGATGGCTTCTCATTGGGTGCATAGATGTTAATATTCATCAAGTCCTCTTGATTAATTGATCCTCTGAACATTAAATTATGTCCATCCCTATCTTTCTAAATTTTATTTATTTTAAGGTCTATCTTGTCAGATTGAGAATAGCTGTTCCTGCCCCTTTTTGTGGCCCATTGGCTTGTATGGTAGTTTCTCATCCTTTCACTTTGAGCCTGTGTTTGTCTTACTGAGTTAGGTGGGGCTCCTGCAGACCACATATGGTGGGGTTGTGTTTTAGGCTCCATCTTCCTACTCTGTGGCTTTTAATAGGTGAATTTATTTATTTATTTTACTGCCACCAGGGTTATTGTTGGGGCTCAGTGTCTGCACTACCAATTCATCACTCCCAGTGGCATTCTGTTCCATTTTTCTTTGCTATTCTGATAGGTCAGAGATAAATTGAGAGGGGAGGGGACAGAGAGAGGGAGGGAGACAGAGACACCTGCGGTTCTTGCTCACCACTCACCCGTGTAGGTGGGGAGCTCGGGCTGGAACTGAGTCCTTGTGCATGGTGACGCGTGTCCTTGACCAGGTGTGCCTGCTCCTAGCAACCGAAAAATGCATTTTAAAGTTCTTTTGCAAAGTAATATTACTTCTCAAGTTTTTGAAAAAAGTATTAGACAATATATTAAAGAAGCAATACCTAATATAGGATAATTTCATGGACGTGGTGATCTTTTGAAGTTGCTTCAGTTTATAAGGAAGTAGATATTGTTCATATAGTTAGAAGCCCACCTCTGAATATCACTAGCATATTTCCCTCTTTCTCTCAGAATAATTTTGTGATATCTTAAATTAGTGTTGACAGACTCTAAACATTTCATATGATGGATGACAGCTATATATAAGGTCATAATGTTATTTTTTAATGTATCAAATTAATAGATCATATATTATTAATGTGATGGTAATGTTGAAGTTTTACTAAAATACATATCCAGGCACCAGGTGTTGGCACACATGGTTAAATGCACACATTACAGTGCACAAGGACGCAGGTTCAAGCCCCTGGTCCCCACCTGCAGGGGGAAAGTTCACAAGTGCTGAAATAGGGCTGCAGATATCTCTCTCTGTCTCTCCCTTTCCATCACACCCCCCTCTCAATTTCTGTCTCTATCCAATAATAAATAAATACGAAAAATAGATATTCAGTTCAAGAAACAAATGGGTAGAAATGTCATATTTATGAGTGAATACTTCTATAATGTGTTTGATGATAGTCAATACTTTCTAATTTGTTCCACTTGGAAGGATGCCAATAAAAATTCTAGTGTGTGTGTGTGTGTGTGTGTGTGTGTGTGTGTGTGTGTTGAGAGAGGGGGGAAAGGAGATAAATTTGGGTATCTAATTTTAAAACTCATATGGAAGATTAAGGAACAGCAATATTAATAACAAATTAATAAATATAGAGAGATAATTTTCTCTAGAAACTGAGAAATGTATGCAGTATACTATTCACATAGCAATGAACAGTTTTGCAAAGAGTGAAATGACTCCATATGTACAGGGGGCATGTCAACAGCAGTTGCAGTACATTAAGTAAACTCATTCTCTACAAGAAAAACAGCACAAAGACAGACTTCTCTTTAGATCATCTCTAGATATGGATGGGTGACGGACATGAAAGTGAACACTCTAAAACATGACAGGGGCTACTTCTGCTCTTCAGTCTGCTCTGCCGTATCCGAGTAAACAGCCTAACAGAATAATAAAAGACAGAATCTGTGGCTCAGATATAGAGACATCATAAAGAAATAGATGATCAAAACCAAATTGTACTTTCCACACTCTACTGATCTTAGGCGTGACCATAAAACCACAGACATTCTAGTCTCTGAGACCCACGATCTCACAATCAGGATGTATCACTTTGAGATACCTGGTCTCAGATCTCTGAGGGAATATGCCCTTGTGTATGTGCGCAAGAATTTTTTTTTTTAATTTTTTAAAAATATTTTATTTTATTTATTTATTCCCTTTTGTTGCCCTTGTTTTATTGTTGTAGTTATTATTGTTGTTGTCGTCGTTGTTGGATAGGACAGAGAGAAATGGAGAGAGGAGGGGAAGACAGAGAGGAGGAGAGAAAGACAGACACCTGCAGACCTGCTACACCGCCTGTGAAGCGACTCCCCTGCAGGTGGGGAGCCGGGGTTCGAACCGGGATCCTTATGCCGATCCTTGTGCTTTGCGCCACCTGCGCTTAACCCGCTGCGCTACAGCCCGACTCCCTGTGTGCAAGAATTTTAGTGAGGGGATCAGGGGGTGGCGCATCTGGTTAAGTGCACACATTACAGTGTTCAAGGACCCGAGTTCAAGTCCCTGGCCCCCACCTGCAGGGGGGAAGCTTCATGAGTGGTGAAGCAGGGCTGCAGGTGTCTCTCTGTCTCTCTCCCGCTCTATCTCCCCTCCCATCAATTTCTCTCTGTCTCTACCTAATAGTAAAGAAATAAAAGAATTAAGAAAGAAACATTCTTTAAAAGGATTTTAGGGTGTCGGGCGGTAGCGCAATGGGTTAAGCACAGGTGGTGCAAAGTGCAAGAGCCGGCTTAAGGATCTCGGTTCGAGCCCCCAGCGCCCCACCTGCAGGGGAGTCGCTTCACCGGTGGTGAAGCAGGTCTGCAGGTGTCTGTCTTTCTCTCCCCCTCTCTGTCTTCCCCTCCTCTCTCCATTGCTCTCTGTCCTATCCAACAACGACATCAACAACAGCAATAACTACAACAATAAAACAACAGGGACAACAAAAGGAATAAATAAATTTAAAAAGAGATTTTAGTGAGAGATGTCAGTGTCTAAGCAGGAATGTTCACTTTGTCAGCATCCAGTGACACTAGGTGTAGCTACATGTCTCCCCAAGGTAGGTGTTTTGTTGTGCAGCTGCACTGGCAGCGGAAGTTCCCCTGCAGGTTGTCCTCTGTAAATTACGGTGCGTGCCAGCTCGAGTCCCATAGGTATAAAATGGAACAGCATCATTTCCTCAGGCTGCTATTTTCCTTCTTCTAATTACAGGTTTTGAGACCCTTTTCACATTTCTTTTATATTCATAATTCCATGTTTGTGAGTAGTATTTTCAGAATTTGTCCCCATGTGCTTACTGGAGTTGTCCCTTCATGTCACGGGGATTCCTTTCAGATCTAATTATAAGCCTTTGACTCTGTACCGCTTTACAGTAATTATCTTTCAATCTGTGTCTTGTCTTTTGGTTCTGTATAGAGTTCTTAAGAACAGAGATATTCTCTGCGTCACTATTTTTCTCCCTGTGGTTGAGTACTTCTGTGTTTGGCTTAAGGAATCCTTCTCAAATGGAGACTTTGAAGAGGCATATAGATACTTTAACACAAGTTTCAAGAACTTATTTGTAGCTCAAGCTGAATATGCCTTAGACATAAATGTGTGTATGCTGCTGTGACTGAATCGTTACATTTCACCGTTCTCAGTGATAGCAAATTGCCGCACAATGATCTTTGAAAGTGCATAACTTCTGTGCTGATTTTGATGTGTCTTCTCACAGACTAACTATAACCATACATGCTCTATTCTGGGTTCTCGTCACAGTGTCCTTGATGTATTTACTCATAAAGCTGCCCTGGCAGTCAACTGTCCAAGTCACTGACTTGATAATAATCATGTAAGCCTTTTGAGATCTCCTTCTTAATTATTTCTCATATATTTTCTTTTTACTATTCTTAGTCACTTATTCCTACCTCCACTTGCTAAGTTTCACTTTAAAAGAGTTGGTTTTTAATTAAAAATCTCATGAATTTATCACCCTACCATGGGGGGGGGGTTTACCTCTATAAAACATAGTCATTAGCAGAAGGGTCCACTTTTTCCATTTGCTTAGTTCTTTTTTATATTCCTCCATAACATTTGATAATTTTCTCTATAAATATCATTTATTAAATTTATGAGTAGGCAACTTACTATTCTTGCTGTCATTGCAAAACAGGAATTGTTTAATATTACATTTTTAAATCAGTTCTTGCTGGTGTATAAAAATGGAATCGATCTTGATTTTATTTCTGGCAACCCTGCTGGAAATTCCTATTAATTCTTATTGCCTCTAGATTTCATTAGATTATATATGTTGGCAATCAGAGTACCTCAAAAATAGTCGATGTTACAACAGTTATATTTCATTTCTTTTCATTGCTTTCTTATATAATCTAGGGCTAGTTATATATTCAGTAATGAGAGTGATTCCAAACATCCTTTTCACGTTTCTAAATTTAATGTGTTTTCAACATTCCATGTTAAGCATTATATATGAATAATATTCCACAACTCAAAGCCAGTTCTTGATAGTTTACTGAGCTTTTATTACTACTTTAGGAAGTATTTATCAGATGAGAGTTGATCAATACTGATTATTTTTCTAATTCCTCGGATGAATTCAATAGTTTTATCTTAATCAAATGTATATACTATGCTGACATGTGTTCTGATAACAAGTATATTATCATTTTAAATTTTAATCTATTGGTAGAGTTTGTATAATTGTTTATGTGTACTTTTGTAAAAAAAAATATATATATTTTATTAACTATATAAAGTACATATTTAGGTAGTAAATTACTACTTCATCACTTTAATATACTAGTCTCCCAAAAATGAGCTTCCTTTTTTTCTGATTTTTAAAGAACTGCAATAGAGTGGAAGTCTTATTTTTCTTGAAGTTTTGGTGAATTATGTTTCCAATGCTACATTTTTATTTGCTTGGTTTTGTAAAACATTTTATTACTACTATAATTTATTTGTTTATTTGTTCCCAGAGTAGTGCTCAGTTCTGGTGTGCGGTAGTGCTGGAGATTAAACCTGCGGCCTTTGTTGCTTCAGGCATTGAAGGACTCGTTGGAGAATCACTATCTGCTCTCTCTAGCCTCTTTAATGCTAACCTGACTTATCTGTAGATGTGGATTTATACTTTAGATTCTATAGTTTCAGCCTATGTAGGTTCATTTTGTCTGGGTCAGGAAGATAGCATAAGGGCCATGCAAACAGACTCTCATGCCTGAGGTTCCCAGATGCCAGGTTCTATCTATACCCTGAACTACCCTGGGCCAGAGCTGAGCAGTGCTCTGGCAAAAAAAAAAAAAAAAATCCTCTTTTTAAATTATTTTTCCCCCTTTTGTTGTCCTTGTTGTGGTAGCCTTGTTGTGGTTATAATTGTTATTGTTGATGTCGTTTGTTGTTGGATAGGACAGAGAGCAGTGGAGAGAGGAGGGGAAGACAGAGAGGGGGATGAGAAAGACAGACACCTGCAGACCTGCTTCACCACCTGTGAAGCGACTCCCCTGCAGGTGGGGAGCCGGAGACTGAACCGGGATCCTTAGGCCAGTCCTTGCACTTTGTGCCACGTGCGCTTAACCTGCTGCACTACTGCCTGACCCCCTAAATTATTTTTTAAAGACAGAGAAACAGAGAGACAGAGGTGAAAGTGAATACAGATCGAAGCTTTTTTGTTTCCTCAGTGCAAAGGGGGTTGGACTTGAACCTTTGTCACTACGTGGCCAAGCAGCAAAGGGCACAAGTGAGCTATTTCACTGGCTTGTAAGGTTTTCATTCTTTATTGATCACATCTGTCATGATTTCTTCACAGCACCACATATCTGTAGTCCGGAATTGACTAAGACATAGTCTTAGTTTATACGAATCACTTAACCTTTTTGTCTTTCTTTTTAAATTTTTTTTATATTTATTTACTTATTTTCCCTTTTGTTGCCCTTGTTTTTCGTTATTGTTGTTCTTAATGATGTTGTCCTTGTTGGATAGGACAGAGAGAAATGGAGAGAGGAGGGGAAGACAGAGAGGGGGAGAGAAAGACAGACACCTGCAGACCTGCTTCACCGCCCGTGAAGCGACTCCCCTGCAGGTGGGGAGCCTGGGGCTCGAACCGGGATCCTTATGCTGCTCCTTGCGCTTGGCACCACGTGCGTTTAACCCACTGCGCTACCGCCCGGCTCCCTCCTTTAACCTTTCATGGCAGCATTTCTGCCTTTTCATGATCTTCCCAATTTCTTGTCATTTATTTGTGACATCTTTTACCTCTGTAAGATTTTTCCCCTCTAGTTGCATGTTTGATGCAGTCCTCCCTGGGACTCTGTGGATCTGGGCTGACTTGTTTTCAGACAGAAAGAAACAAAGAGGAGAAACACCATGGTACCAATGCTCACGGGGCTCAGTGGATGCAGCATGAGGGTCTCAAGTCGGAGACCCCAAGTTCTATCCCAGTAGCATGGGTACCAGACTGAGGGTCTGGTTCTCTCTCTCTCTCTTTCCTGTCTCTCACATTCGTAAATAAGAATATTTTTACACTCCTTTCTTTCTTTCTTTTTTGTTTTTGCCTCCAGGGTTATTGCTGGGGCTCGGTGCCTGCACTATGAATCCACTGCTCCCGGAGGCCATTTTTTCCCTTTTGTTGCCCTTGTTGTTTATCATTGCTGTTGACCGTATTATTGATGTTGTTGTCGGATAGGACAGAGAAAAATCCAGAGAGGATGGGGGAGAGAAAGACAGACACCTGCTGACCTACTTCACCGCTACTGAAGTGACTCCACCCTGCAGGTGGGGAGCCTGGTGCTTGAACCGGGATCCTTATGCTGGTTATTGTGCTTCATGCCATGTGCTCTTTTTTTTTTTAATTTATTTTTTATTTAAGAAAGGATAAATTAACAAAACCATAAGGTAGGAGGGGTACAACTCCACACAATTCCCACCACCCAATCCCCATAACCCACCCCCTCCCCTGATAGCTTTCCCATTCTCTATCCCTCTGGGAGCATGGACCCAGGGTCATTGTGGGTTGCAGAAGGTGGAAGGTCTGGCTTCTGTAATTGCTTCCCCGCTGAACATGGGCGTTGACTGGTCGGTCCATACGTCCAGTCTGCCTCTCTCTTTCCCTAGTAGGGTGGGTCTCTGGGGAAGAGGAGCTCCAGGACACATTAGTGGGGTCTTCAGTCCAGGGAAGCCTGGCCGGCATCCTGGTGGCATCTGGAACCTGGTGACTGAAAAGAGAGTTAACATACAAAGCCAAACAAATTGTTGAGCAATCATGGACCCAAAGCTTGGAATAGTGGAGAGGAAGTGTTGGGGGGGGGGGGTGCTCACTGCAAACTCTAGTGTACTTCTGCTTTCAGGTATATATTTTGCACTAGTTTATGGATACGTGTGAACATATGCTCTCTCTCACAGAAACTGGTGTATATCTAGGTTTCTTAACCTGCTGTGCCACTGTCGGACCCCCAGAATATTTTAAAAAATAGACTGCAATGCATCCTTCAGTGCTGTGGGATCAGCTCACACCTGTGCCCTGTGTGTGGCTAGCCAGCTACACTGTACATGTGTACTATTCTGCTGACACACTCTCTCACTACTTGGCACCATTTTTCTCTTATTTTAACTAGAAGGTTCTACAACATAAAGGCTGTTTTCAGATATGGCATAATCCCTGTCCTATAAGGAAGGAAACACTGGACACAAAACTTGAAAGAGTTACGGAAATGGATTGGACAGGTACAGAGTCAGACGAGTCCACATATGGTTTCTCAAGAATGTTTATTCTTGAGAATGGTCCCTGGAACACAGCAAAAGAAACAGTTGATTCTTCATCAACCGCCAATCATAGCTGGTGACCAAATTAAAATCTGTCAAGAGAAGGTGTTGTGAGCCTAAGGTATAAGAGGAATCATCTGCATTATCTACAGCACTCTTTTCTGTGGAGAAATGGTCTCACACAAGTTCATTTTCGCAGGCCATCACTGCTTGTTGGCCTAGACAGAGACAAAGGAGACAGAAACACCAGAGCATGCCAGCACCCCTCCTGTTGAGTAGCACTTCGGCATGACGGTGCGTTCCCCAGTAAGGTGTCTCTCTAACCTTGATTCACACCCATTCATGGTTCAAAAATCCCAATTGCTTTCACCCTTAAAGTGTTCTGGAAATACTTTATCCAAGAACTTTTTTAGGTTCTTAACATGGTATTCAACTTGAAGAGAGTGCTAAGAAAGTTTTTATTTTTATTATTTTATCGGGGTCCTAGTTAATAATTTTCACTCCAGTCTTTAAGACACAGGCACAACCTCTCATCTCCCTGTGAGTGGTGTCCAGGAGATACCATAGGACCCCAGTCAATAGTTTATAAATGACCCACAGGTAAAGAAAAGTAATGAAGATCAGCATGGTAGTTGAGGAAACTTCATGTCCTCCTGACGGAGCTTCAACTGGTCAGTGTTCTTTTCTTTATTTCTGTGAGGTGAGTAGCCCATCTGTGAGGTGAGTAGCCCATCTGTGAGGTGAGTAGCCCATCTGTGAGGTGAGTAACCCATCTGTGAGGTGCAGCCCATCTGTGAGGTGAGTAGCCCATCTGTGAGGTGAGTAGCCCATCTGTGAGGTGAGCAGCCCATCTGTGAGGTGAGTAGCCCATCTGTGAGGTGAGTAGCCCATCTGTGAGGTGAGTAGCCCATCTGTGAGGTGAGTAGCCCATCTGTGAGGTGCAGCCCATCTGTGAGGTGAGCAGCCCATCTGTGAGGTGAGTAGCCCATCTGTGAGGTGAGTAGCCCATCTGTGAGGTGAGTAGCCCATCTGTGAGGTGTGTAGCCCATCTGTGAGGTGCAGCCCATCTGTGAGGTGAGTAGCCCATCTGTGAGGTGAGTAGCCCATCTGTGAGGTGAGTAGCCCATCTGTGAGGTGAGTAGCCCATCTGTGAGGTGAGTAGCCCATCTGTGAGGTGAGTAGCCCATCTGTGAGGTGCAGCCCATCTGTGAGGTGAGCAGCCCATCTGTGAGGTGAGTAGCCCATCTGTGAGGTGAGTAGCCCATCTGTGAGGTGAGTAGCCCATCTGTGAGATGAGCAGCCCATCTGTGAGGTGAGTAGCCCATCTGTGAGGTGCAGTCCATCTGTGAGGTGAGCAGCCCATCTGTGAGGTGAGTAGCCCATCTGTGAGGTGAGTAGCCCATCGGTGAGGTGAGTAGCCCATCTGTGAGGTGAGTAGCCCATCTGTGAGGTGAGTAGCCCATCTGTGAGGTGAGTAGCCCATCTGTGAGGTGAGTAGCCCATCTGTGAGGTGAGTAGCCCATCTGTGAGGTGCAGCCCATCTGTGAGGTGAGCAGCCCATCTGTGAGGTGAGCAGCCCATCTGTGAGGTGAGTAGCCCATCTGTGAGGTGAGTAGCCCATCTGTGAGGTGAGTAGCCCATCTGTGAGGTGCAGCCCATCTGTGAGGTGAGTAGCCCATCTGTGAGGTGCAGCCCATCTGTGAGGTGAGTAGCCCATCTGTGAGGTGAGTAGCCCATCTGTGAGGTGAGTAGCCCATCTGTGAGGTGAGTAGCCCATCTGTGAGGTGAGTAGCCCATCTGTGAGGTGCAGCCCATTTGTGAGGTGAGTAGCCCATCTGTGAGGTGCAGCCCATCTGTGAGGTGAGTACCATCTGTGAGGTGAGTAGCCCATCTGTGAGGTGAGTAGCCCATCTGTGAGGTGAGTAGCCCATCTGTGAGGTGAGTAGCCCATCTGTGAGGTGAGTAGCCCATCTGTGAGGTGAGCAGCCCATCTGTGAGGTGCAGCCCATCTGTGAGGTGAGTAGCCCATCTGTGAGGTGCAGCCCATCTGTTTTGCGGTGGGACAAATGATTCCTTCTAGAGATTCCACAGACCTACTGGCAAGTCAGAAACCTATACTTTCATTTCCAGCTTAAAAAAAATGTCAATGGGGTGCAACCCTGGTGACCTTACCATCACCTTCCCGACAAAGGAGTTAAGAAGGGACTTAGAATGATGAAATGGCACAACAGAGAGCAGATGCTCTCCGCCAACATATTGTCAGAAGATGAGAGGAATTCCTATGAACTACAAGGCCAAGGGGTTGGGTTAAGCACACACTCAGTGTGATGGTGCAAGGCTGCCTGCCCACCTGGAGAGCATATAGAAAGACCTGTGTTTTTTTACCTCTATCTCCAATCTCTGGATCAGAATCAAAATCTCAACCAAGCAGAAAACTGAATATGTTAGACAGTGTTAGGGTTTTCCTTGGCCCCACCCTACCCCCAGTCTAAATCTTACTCTTTATTCATTCCCATACTATGCTTTTTAAAAATCCCACCCAGTAAAAGTGGAATAAAGGAAGGGAAGTATCTGTGAATGAGACCGGAAAACCAAGATTCCCGTGACTTCAGTACTGACTGAAGAGGAGAATCCCAAAAAGGCTCATCTTTGTATCTGCTTTCCATTTATTAAAGTCAGACATGCTGAGAGAAAAGTCACAGGTCCCATACTGATAGAGGAAAAGAATCATCAGGTCGGAAGCAAATATCACCTGCAAACTGGACTGGGAATTCCTCCCCTGATTTATCACTCTGTGCAATCTCATCCTGTTACCTGACTTTGTGTACACACCCCTTTTCAATGACAAGACAGCATGAGCGACAGTAGGAATGGCAACATCAGAAATGCTCTCGGGCTGGGTGGTAGTGGCCCTGGCTGAGTGCACATGTTATAGTGGGCAAGGAACCAGATTCGAGCCCCCAGTTCCCACAGGCAGGGGGAAAGCTTTGCAAGTGGTGAAGCAGTGCTGCAGGTGTCTCCCTGTCTCTCTATCATTCCCTTCCCTATTTCTCTCTGTTTCTATCCAACAAATAAATAAATATATTAAAATGCTCTTCCTCTACACACACACACACACACACACACACACACACACACACACACACACTGAACTCCTCAATTCTCTTGTATCCAGCATAATTCGTTTCAGACTGTCTAAAGTGGGACTTTTTTTTTATCTCTGTCATTCATGCCTTTTACAGACTAGCTTATCTGACCAGTGAGTGTGTTATTGTTTAAAATTCTGTGAAGCTTTCTACTGTCCAAACTTATAAGAGTACATGAGACCTAGTAGGTGTCTGAAAAATATCCACTAAATTCACCTGTGAGGGAAAATGAGTGCATTCTAAGAATTCATCAGGAAGAACCTCATTGACTTAATCTACTCTGAGACAATAATTTTGACAGTGTAGCATCCTTGAGAGGATACAGAAACTAATGGTCTTCTAGTAGAAACTGGAAGTCTATATAATACCTGGTTACAAAGCCAAAAACTTAAGTGAAAAGGGGGAGGTTGAAGGAAAAGTGCCATGGCCCACGGGGTTGTCAAACGGAGACCCTAGGAGGGGGAGTGGGAATGGGGTAGGACAAGAGACACGAGAAATGGAGACAAGACAGGAGTCTGATCAAGTCTCGTTTATTGAAAAATTTTCACATGTATTTAAGGATGGCTAAGGTTGGGGAGGGTCTCCAGTAAACGGGGTTGCTATGGTTACCTAACCTTGGATTGTTCTTTCTTTGCCATCTGTGGTCATGCCTGTCCTGTTAATTGTGGAGCTGTCCAGGGAAGGAATGCAGCTGCAGAGGTTAAGTAAACATATCTAGGAGGTGGGTGAGGGGTGGTCTTGCCTATGTACGTGTCAGGCAGGCTTATGGCAAATGGAGTTTTTACACAAGATGGAGTAGCCTGTTCCTCAAAACCGAGGTCCCTGAGGGGGCGGCTTCCTGCATGTCCCACTTTTTATTACCATAGAAAAAATGGAAGAGGCCTAGGCGACCCACGCCTGTCTTAGGCTACATGTCATGCACGTCTCTTTCACAATGGTTCCTTACCCATCACTGAAGCCTCAGCAGCTGTCATCGGCTGAGGTTTCCTATCTTAGGCTGGTAACCAGGCAGGTGAAAGTGACAGACATGCTAAATCCCGTCATTGGCAAATGGGCCCCTCATAAGTGGATCTCCCCTTACCCGTCATGGGGTATCAGAGCAGCCTTGGCCCTGTCCCTGTCTTAGGCAGGGTTATCCAGAAGAAGGCTGTTAATTTTCGGCCAGGCCTCTGTCGGCTAAGTCTAGCCTGTGGTAGCGGACCTGTATAGGTTTTGCTTGAAAGGCTTCCACTTGTTGTTTTACTAAATTGGTCAGGTTTTTGAGGACCCAAGGTCTGAAAGAAAGGAGGAGTAACAGGCCTATGAGGGGTCCTAGCAAGGAGGGTAGAAGAGTCGTTAGCCAGGGAGAGGGGGAAAACCAATTCTGGAACCAGTTCTGCTCTTGCTCTCTTCGTTTCTTTCTAGGTTCTAGCCCCTTCCTAACCTTAGCCATAGAGTCTTTGACCACCCCAGAGTGGTCCATATAGAAGCGACATTCTTCTTTTAGGGCTAAGCAGGTCCTCAACCCCTCTGCAGTAAGCAGGTCTGTTTTGTAAGGTAACTTTTGCTAGGGATGTAATCTGTCTCTGTAGTGACTCAAGACTATTTGTGGTGGAGTCTATAACCTGTTGTAATTTGTCAGAAAATTCATGGGAGGAATATATAGAGTGTCTTAGCGCACCACCAGCAAGTCTAAGGGAAGCAGTCAGTGGATGTGATGTCCAGGGGAAGAAACACAGCACGTTTGTTCCTCTGGTGGTCGTCAGTGCCAACTGATGAAATTTTTCTTCTTTATAGAGGGTCAGCTGTGGAACAAGCAAAACTAGGAGGCAAGGACCAGGTAGAGAAAAACTGACATAAAAATATAGGGTGGTGTTGCACCAAAACACAGAGGAGGTGCATACACATTAGGTGAGGTTCCTTGAACATGAGGAATATTGGGAGAAAAGTGAGCAGTCAATAAACATTCAAGGATGAAGTCAGCAGTGGTAGGTCAGCAGAAAGAGAAGACTTGGATAGGCTGGTGAGGTTAGCTAGAGTATATGCTGCCATGGTGTCTTTTGTGGTAAGGACTTGTCAACAAGGAGTCTGTGGATTTTGCAAGAGCAATAATGTCATCCACCATAATAAAAGGAAAACAGACATGGACATCCAGTGCTGAAAAAGAGAAAAAAGAAAAAAGAATATGTCTCTATGACTGGAAGAGTGGGTGGCTTTGCCAATGAGATATAATAAATGGACAATTCGAATTTTTGTAAATATTAAGAAGGTTTAGTATAGTTCATTGACACTTTAGCCAACTGAATATTGGTGGGTGCATTCCCCTTCTTTAAATTTTTTTTTTTTATTGAGCTTAAGGGTTATAGTATAGGGAGAGTAATGTTTTAAAGGAAACAAAAATTCATGGATTGGATGTCTATTAAAGCAAAACAGGAGAGCATATGGCTTATAAGGTTTTTGAGCTTTTTCTTGTTTGAGCTGTAGCCCACATAAATTTGGAAAAAATACCAACTGAGAAAAAAAAAGTTTTTGTTTACTAAACATGGGCAGGTGAGTTATATCAATCTGTCAGAGAGCATTGGCTTTTATCAATGGAGATTAATTTTAAAAGTCTGAATAGCAGGATCTTAATTAAACAATGCAGGAGCCAGTAAAGTGCTCTCACTATGGCAGGTCAAGCGTTAAAATTTTAAGAGGCTTGTAAAGAAACGAGAAAAATTTTAGGATATGAGTGACTTTAGGAGTCATTATACACCCATAAATAAAAAAAGAAAAATGCTTAGTTTTAAATCTTACCATATGAGCAGTCAGTTCTTCATGTGTAGATGTACCTATAATTATTTACTTAGGGAGAGAACTTGTACCAAGTTAATTGATGATCTAATGGTTAGAATTGGCTTGAGTTCTTTTATATGATTTTAGAAGGCTCTTTATTAAAATATACCAATATGTTATAGAAAGTCAATACCTAATGTGTTGACATGATAAAATGTTTACCATTTTTTAGCATTATTTTAAACTGATTAGTTTAAGCACACTATTATAACTTAGTTTACTAAGATCTTTACTTATCACAAAGCTATCATGAGTAAACATAGATATAAAACTCTTAATAGATTTTGCTCCTTAGAACTCTAATATGGCAACTTAAAAGGCTAAAATAAAACCTCATAGCTTAAATGTTCAAAATAATAATTTTGTTAAATCAGGATTTGCCAAAACAAATCTATCACAGCAGAAGCGCCATGTATTACCTTAATTTATCAAGAATAAACCTCTGACAGTGTCTTAAAACAAGCCAGATAATTTTTTACTCTCTAAAAGAACTAAGTAAGTTTGACATGTAGAATCTGTACTCTCAAAAGCCAATTATTTGATAATAATTTTTGTAGTCTTTCTAAATGGGGGAGTTATCTCAGTAACAACTTTATCAGAAGGAGTCACTGTAAAAGCAAAAGTAACTAACTCATGAGTAAGATAAAAAAAAAATCTCTTACCAAGTTTCAAAATAAAATTTTTAACCGGAGCATTTTTGTCTATATCAGACAGAAAACTCTCTTAACTTTTTACCTACTTTCTCTTATGTTTTAATATCTAAAGTTCTTTTTCAGAGAAACCAGGGGCATACTTCTTGAATAAAATATAAAAAGGTTAGCTAAAACATCTACACAGCTCTACATTAGGCCACCCCATATTTATTTGATAAGTTTTATTTGGAAAAAAACTTTTTTCTACATATCTTATTTAAATTAAACCTCATTTATCAGAGCAAAAGCCTCTGGCATGTAAATCATTAACATAACCATTGTGTTATCTTTCACTAACCCAGGCCAGTTTTGCTTCTTTAGTTGAGACGGTATTTTAAAACTTTTATCTATCACAGTCAAGATCTAGACACATACTCAGTGTATGATACCTAATTTTAAGAGGCTCTGTTTGAATTTTAAAGAACATAAATTTAAAAGTTATCTTTTTAACCTCCTGTAGCAATTCTCATAACCAGGATCTCTAAACCAAATTCAGTGTGACTAAATTTTTTTTTAAACTTTAACAAACTCTAATTATTTAGAGAGTTAACACACATTAGTGACAATGCTTCTCAAAATATCTCTAGTGTCAGATAAATGCCAAATTTGCTGTGGACCAATATCCACAAAACAGTTCACAGGACATTTTGGGGTCCCTCTGAAATGTCCTGGAACTTTTTCAGTTAAATACATAGATAATTTGCGTGTCAATTTGGAGATGAAGAATTGTCACCTTAAATACTTAAGACTTTTACTTTAAATCTTTAGCTGTCTTAGCAAATTTTTACCTTTATGTTACCACATAAGAACTGTGTTGGAAACTTTTTTTTTTTAGAGTGACTTAAACAATTTTAAGTAAATGTTAAACTTTGTTTGTTAGGATCTTTGCTTATCAAAAAGCTATCACACCCTTAGGGAAGCTATGAACAAGGGTGGGTACACAACTTAATTTATCTTTTACTTTGATTTGGATAGGTAACTTTAAAAGCTAAGATAAACCACATAGCTGAAATGTTCAAAATAAATTTTTACTGTTAACATTTCTTTTAGATGACCATTTTGCACTAAATAATTTTGTTGAATCACATCTGCCAAATGAAAAATTTTTATCAGGCCAGGAATACAACATTTAACCCTTTTTTCCTGGCAAGGCCACTGCTCTACCCAGACTGGGTTATTAGAAAGAAGTCTAGGCATGGAATTTTTTACAAACAGTGGCAGTTGGTATTGGGGTGCTGGTAAGACTTAGAATTATCATAAGAGTGAGAGAGACTGTAGAGGCATCTTACCATGCCTATAGATCTCAGAAAATCTTTTTAGTCCGGTAAAGGTGTGCCAACTCTATGAGTCGGGATCTTTAAAACCACATTTAGCTTAACTAAATCTTATTTAAAACTTAAAACAAACTTTAGTTACTTAGGGGTTAACACACCTTAATGAAAACAAGGTTAGCACACAGACTTAAAACAGACATTCTTGGTGAAAAGAAATATTTCCCTTTGAAAAACCGCTTTGGTTTTTGGGTTCTTAATTCACAGGCTCTCCACCACCCCCCCCCCCCCCAGGGGCGTTGGTGGCTAGGGAATGATTGACTGAAGTCTTTGCCAATCTGTGGAACAGTAGCTCTGTGCCGTGATTGGTTGCACGGACAGAACAGGCGGGCTTAGTTTACCTCCGAGTGCGGAGAAAAATCTTTGGAAGTTCTTTTTCTGGGCTAAGGTACATTTTAGAGTTTTAAAGAAACAAATCATTAAATTTGTATCAAAATTTTACTTGTTTTTTTAAATAAATTTCTTTGTCAATAAATCTTTGTTGTTATCAGTGGGTTGAGAAACAGGGGAGGGAGCTGAAGAAGGGGGTGGCATCAAGGTTGGAATTAATCTAGGCCTCCTCAGTAATAGGGGATTATTATTTTTTTTGCTATGTTTTGTGTTAGATTTAACTGACAAATATTCACAAGGAAATTAAATCTTGGGGGGGTTGTCATTGGGAAGTTTTATGGACACTTCCCGTTGCTCCCTGTGAAGGAGTAGGAAGTAAGCCCATATCTTTATCCGGCAGATCTTTAGAAAGAAGGACTTCTCCCTTATTAATAAGTTCTGTAATCTCTCAGGGTCAAGGTCTGACTCTAATTACTTCATTTATAAGATTCAAATAAGAAAAGATAGTAACAGGGACTTTTTCCGGTCCCAAAAAGTCATAGTACTCTTTTATTGCATCTCCTACTCTTTTCCACCTTTTTACCTCCACTAGATCTCTCTTGGGGAAGCCAAAGGCAAACATCTCTAAGGAAAAGGAAAAAATGAGCAAGATCTTTTTTCTTAACCCTTACTCCTCACGTCTTGAGTGAGTCTTTAAGACTCTCAATAAACTTTTCTTGTGCACTGATTTCTTGTCCTGTGATATTGCCATCTGCTTACCCTCCAGGTCTCTCCTTCGAACCAGGTGTGTTCACGGTGACCTCTTGATTAATGAAACGACTGCAGTCCTCTTTTCTGATGAACGGTGTTCCTCACTGAATCCCCCGTGCCTTGGGCCCCACGTTTGGGCGCCACACTGCCCTGGCCCGCGAGGTCGTCAAACAGAGACCCTAGGAGGGGGAGTGGGAATGGGGTAGGACAAGAGACACGAGAAATGGAGACAAGACAGGAGTCTGATCAAGTCTCGTTTATTGAAAATTTTTCACATGTATTTAAGGATGGCTAAGGTTGGGGAGGGTCTCCAGTAAACGGGGTTGCTATGGTTACCTAACCTTGGATTGTTCTTTCTTTGCCATCTATGGTCATGCCTGTCCTGTTAATTGTGGGGCTGTCCCAGGAAGGAATGTAGCTGCAGAGTTTAAGTAAACATATCTAGGAGGTGGGTGAGGGGTGGTCTTGCCTGTGTACATGTCAGGCAGGCTTATGGCAAATGGAGTTTTTACACAAGATGGAGTAGCCTGTTCCTCAAAACCGAGGTCCCTGAGGGGGCGGCTTCCCGCAAAAAAGGGTTGAGAAAGATATGCACTCCACCCCTCCTCTCCTGAAAAAAAAAAAACAACCTTCATAGAGGGGCCAGGTGGTAGTGCACTTGGTTGAGTACATGTTACAATGCTCAAGGACCAGGGTTCAAGCCCCCAGTCCCCATCTGCAAGAGGAAAGCTTCATGAGTGGTGAAGCAGTGCTGCAAGTCTCTATTTATCAATCAATCAATCAATCTATCTATCTATCTATATCCCCCTTTCCTCTCAATTTCTGGCTACCTCTATCCAATAAGAAAATGAAGATTAAAAAAAATTTAAAAAACCTGCATAGGAATATGTAATTATCTTGTAAAGCCTTTGAGCACAAGGTAGTTTACTGGAATTTCTAATGTCTTTTCTAGCTGTGCACAACAGGTTTACTTAGGCACTAAATTGAAAAGGATTTAAAATAAATCACTAGTCATAAATAATCTCAGATTATGAATACACAGTATAAGAAACTTCTTCCCAAACCTGATCCCCATGGTAAGGATATATGTCTGCAGCTTACCAGAGTAAAATGCTTGTTTATGAAAAGATATCATTTGGTGAAAAACAAGTCAGCAGTGATGAGAATCACCTTTGGGTGCATTGCTCTAGAATGAAGAGGAAAGATACAAGGATATGCAAAAAATAAGATTAAAACTATTGATGGGATTGTGAGTTGGCCCACCTGGTGGATCACACACTTTGCCAGGCTTGACAACCAGGCTTCACACCCCTAGTCTTTGCTTGAGTAGGGGAGCTTCGTGATAGTGTCACAGGGCTGCTGTGTCTTTCTTTCTCTCAATTTTTTCCCTCTTTCTCTGTTGAGAATGAGAGAGAAAGAGAAAAGGAGAGAGAGAGAGAGAAGGAAAAAGAGAGAAGGAGAAAGAGAGAGGAATGAGAGCAGCAGCACAAGGATAGGTAGAATCTCCCTACATGTACAGTCCTAGCAGTAACCCTAGTGGCAAGGTAAAAAGAAAAGCAAAGAATAGGAACAAGAAGAATGAGAAGCAAAAGAAAAAGTGACATGCTCTTGACAGGAGAAACTTTTAAAAAAAAAGTTATTTTAGAAACAGAATAGTGAATTTACTAGGTCAAAAATAGTATTTGGAAATTTCAGTGTATTATGGGATAGGAAGATTGTGTAATGATTATGCAAAAAAATTACATGCCGGAGGCTTCAAAATCCCATATTCAATCCCCAGCACCTCCATAAACTAGAGCTGAGTATTGCCTTGGTAAAAACAAACAAATAAACCTTAGCATGTCGATGGCAAAATCAATGATAAAGAGTGAGTAACGAGACACATGTTTGTGAGTTTGTGACATCACCACCGGCTGGCATGGTAAGAACATTAGGCGTAAAGTGATTGGTGCTTAAGGAGTTTTGAGGAAAGATGAGCATGTTCTCTACATCACAGGATCTGGAGATTGTCCTTTCCTGTCTGTTGCATCTCATACACACAACTCAGGACTTGCCTTATTCTTGAAATCAAGAACACACAGGTAAAAATCACCCCAGGTTCTTACAACACACTAAAGCCACAAATCAAAACTGGAAAGTTGACTCACCAACCTGATTTAGTAAATGCTATTAGGTGAGCTTAAGAACCCCTCAGAAGTTTGGTGAAATCACTGGTTTCAGCATCCAAGGCTGCTGCTGTGAGCCTTATGCTGCAGTGTTCTTGTCTTTGTTGTTGTTGTTAATCATAAACTGATTTTTATTTAGTATGCTTCTTCTAAAACTCACCATAAAGGTCCTGTAGATATTCGGAGACAAGTGACAATGGTAGAGATGTTGGGGCCTTGCATTATATCAATAGTTGATAGGATAAAAGTGAAAATAATAAACAAGATGTTGCCAGACTTTCTTGTTTTTATATGGTGCCTAGAATTGAACTCTGGGCCTCACACTTGCAAGGCCTTTGCTCTATGACTGAGCCACCTTCCCAACCACACAGTGAAATTTTAATGTTAGCTTAAGGAATTTGAGCTTCATCCTTTTATCTATGAGGAGATTTTGCAAATCAAATATACTTGATTTGCAAAATCAAATATATATGCATCTATATATTTCATTTTTTTCTTCAACTAATCATATTGGTTAATTTTTTCCATGAATGTTTTAAATATACAATTATTTTGATATTGAGAAAGTTAGTGACCTTGTAATAATGTGGGATTTGATACATTTGTATTTATTTAAGAGGATTCCAGAAAATTTTTGATGGATTGGTTCATATTTGAAAGCGTAGAGAAAGAGAATCCCTTATACTTGGAATCATAGGTAGAACATGGACCATGGCCTGTGTAAACTTAGCTAGCACACGTTTACATCTTAAATGAATCGTGTTTCATCTCCTTTACTGTCATTGTCTTGGTAGCAGACCTGACCTCGGTACACATGCTACAGTAATGCCAACAGGTGAATGCTGCTATAGTATCTTCAGTATTCAGTAAAGGATAACTAAGTGCAGGGACTGGGTGGTGGCGCACGTGGTTGAGTGCACATGTTACAGTGCGCAAGGACCCAGGTTCAAGTACCTAGTACCTGCTTGAGGGGGGAAGCTTTGTGAGTGGTGAAGGTGTCTTTCTACCTCTCTTCCTCTCTATCCCCCCCCCATTCCCTCTCAATTTCTGGCTGTCTATCCAATAAATAAATAAAAGTAGTAGAAAATTTTAAAGGATAATTAAGTACATCAAATGTATTAATTCCCATCATTTGGCATTACAATGCAATGTCACATCTCTTTTTTTTTTTAATGTTTATTTATTGATTACCTTGTGTTGCTCTTGTTGCTGTAGTTATTGATATCATCTTTGTTGGATAGGACAGAGAGAAATGGAGAGAGGAGGGGAAGACAGAGAAGGGGAGAGAAAGACTGACACCTGCAGACCTGCTTCACCGACTGTGAAGCGACTCCCCTGCAGGTGAGGAACCGGGGGCTTGAACTGGGATCCTTACGCCGGTCCTTGCGCTTTGCACCACCTGCGCTTAACCCACTGTGCTACTGCCTGACTCCCTAATGTCACATCTCTTTAAAATCAAAACCAGAACATTTTGATGTCTCAGCTTATTGTGGCATACAATTCAGTGTGTGTGCTGTGCGTGTGTGTGTGTTATTCCCCTTAGTTCACTCATCAAGTGCTATTGCCTGGGGGAAAAAGTGATTTCTATTGATTCCCTACGGTTCTTTCTTCCAGATTTGATAGCTAAAATAGTGTGAGTGTACCTAGACTTACCTGGTCTAAGGATATCTTTAGCATTTAAATATTAAAGGCAGTCCTTCATCTTGTAAATAAACTTAATTCTCTAAGTTACCTTGTCAACAATCACAGATTTGCAAACAATAATTATGGGCTGAATATTTACAACTGCAGTTCACCTAAAGGAGCCCAGAAGATCTGATGGTGTGGCGTCTCTCTCAACTGCCTCCCTCCCTAGCTCTGTCTCTATCTCTCTGCTCAAAGGAAAAAAGTCAGCTTGTGGGTGAAGAGCACCAATAAATAAATAAAAGCAAATAAATAAAATATCAAATGCTGAAGGTCCAGATGCCACAAAATAAAATTTAAAAAATAAAGAAAAAAAATCCCATATTGCTTTTAATCTGTGTCCCTGCAAGGACTTCCGGAGCTTTCCTTTGTGTCCTTCTGTCCTGGTGGCGCTGCTAGAATGTGAATGAGGCTGGAGTCTGAGAAGCAAGCCCACCTGGCACTTTTGTCCACTGCATGTTCAGGAGGGCCACACCTGGCACACTGAATCGAGGGTCACTCTGAAGGGTCCCCTTGTAGGGCTGCCAAGAATGGCAGATCAAGAAGGCCTACAGAGAACTGAGGACGGAATAGACACTTTCGATTGGACTTTTGAGATGTTGGTTGTAAGCAGCACTTTAAATTTGTGATGTCTTTGGCATTCTGTCATCTCTTACACTGATTCCTCTATGTTAAAAAAAAGTCAACTTTGGGGGGCCATTTTCTATGTTAATCAAGATTTTCTTTAAACATGTTCATTGCTTGTATACTCAAGTTTTAGCTTCTCCAAATAAATATATAAATTATTCTTTATTCTCTCTTTTATATATAATTTATACTTTTTTCTCTAGATAAGTGAATAAACTTTAAACCAAAATGATTTTTTTTCTTTTATTTTTTCAAGTCCTAATATGCATACTTTGTAGAAATAGAGAATATAAGGAAATGGTAAATGAAAAGGGGAAAGTAGAGCAATATAAAGGAAGAAGTAACACAAAAAGGAAGCCCTGAAATAGTTTTTAATCTTGCATTTCAATCTAAGAAATAATTTTTTGATGGAGATATTGCTACACTAAGAAAAGAGTTTTGATTAAAGAAAAAGATAGTCTTTTTTTCTAATTCCCAAAAAGCTTAATGGTGACATTTCACCAGCAGCTCAGTAGTTACTGAAAGTTACATGTTGCCATCATTTTGAGTAAAAATAGTTAATAAATAATTCTCTCAAGAGTGAGAGAACCTATCAATATCAGGTATATATAGTGAAAAATAAACTTCCTACATATTGTCAGCCTTTTCAAAACACAGAGCACCCTGATTCCAGGTTCATCATCTCCCAGTGACCAGGTAGAGTTTGATATACTTACTTGAAAATTTAGAAACTTACTTTATTAAGAACAAAGTTTACAAATTGACCTTTCAGATATTCAGAAAGCACCTAAAAATGTGTCTGCACTGAGTTAGAACAAAGCACTCATCTCTTTCTTTTTTCTTTATCTTTTTTATATCCTTTTGATAAATGACTTGGGGAAGGCCTCAGCAAAAAAAAAATAAATAAATAAAATAAAATAAAGGAAGAAGGAGAAAAAAAGATACCAAATCTTAAAATTTATTATTGTCAATAGTCTGCACGACCTTCCCTTTAACTCTTTCCTTTAACTGCATCTCTGCTGTCGGTGCTAATCCAAGGCTGCCCTGCCAATGATGAAACGAAACTTTGCATATTGAATCTCCAGGTCTCCTTGAAACTGTTCAGGGATCATCGTCATTTATTCCCATTGTCAGAGCAAGGCCCGTTACGGAAAGCCTATTCATCTTCACTTGAAGATGAAGGGTAGAAAGGCTCCACTTCTGTCTTGAATCAAGTGCTAACTACTTCAGGACTCTCAAACACATCAATCCATAAGCTGCTATTGGTCTGTGGTCTCTCTCTCTCTCCCTTCCTCCCTCCCTCCCTCTCCTGCTTTCTCTCTCTCCCTGCTCTACTTCTATACTTCTATTGACAGTTGCTTTATACTTATAATTCTCAATTTCCATACACATAAAGTAATACTTCATCAGATACCTAGTAGTCTTTTTTTTTTATATAGTGGGGTTTTATTGATCTATTTAACCCTTATTTTTTTTTCCTCATTTTGAAACTACCATGTAAATCTTCTCTTTTTCATCTGGCTATTGGCCAGGTATGTGCTCCTTTTGTGAAAATGGTTAGGATGCACATTGAAACATGTGCATTTTTCACACATGTCAGACTTCTGTAGGATGGTTAAGACAGTTGTAGTCCATCCTTTGAACAAAAATACTTCCAGCAGTTGTTCGAGGATGCCAGCAGAATAGTTGTGAGGAGCTGTGATGTTGTAATGTGGTTCATAGTTTCTTTTCTCTTTAATTCCAAATTAGCTCTTACAGCTTTGAAAATGAATAACTCAGACAACGTTAAATAAATAAACTGGAGGTACTAGATTACTAAAAAAACCACAAACTTGTGGAAAGCACCTTCTTACCAGAAACAGTTTTTACCTTGTCTGCACACTGCAGCAAGCTTGACGCTTGGTGCTCAGGGACCGTGTAAGTGTAGAAAAGTCAAGCCCTCTTGCAGAGGAGTCCAGCTTAGTGAGGAAAGTGAGTTTCCTGGGGGTCACTATTACAAATGATTGCATCTTGGTGGCTTAAAGACACAGAATTGGTTCCCTCATTGTCAGGCCCATGATTCCAGACTCCAGCTGTCAAGGAGCTCTGCTGCTGGAGATGCCAGGTAGGTCCTGCTCTGGGCTGTTGGCAGCAACACGAGTGCGGATGGCATCCTTTCATCCTCTCCATCTTCACTCTGCCCAGTGTGTGTCTCCTGTGCCCCTGGCTTCTTCTTTTTTTTTTTTTTCTTTCCCTCCAAGGTTATTGCTGGGCTCAGTGCCTGCACCATGAATCCACCTCTCCTGGAGGCCATTTTTCCCCCTTTTTGTTGCCCATGTTGTTGTAACCTCATTGTGGTTATTATTTTTGCCATTGCTGATGTTGTTCGTTGTAGGATAGGACAGAGAGAAATGGAGAGAGGGGGGGAAGACAGAGAGGGGGAGAGAAAGACAGACACCTGCAGACCTGCCTCACCGCCTGTGAAGTGACTCCCCTGCAGGTAGGGAGCCGGGGGCTTGAACTAGGATCCCTAAGCTGGTCCCTGTACTTTGCGTCACATGCGCTTAACCCACTGAGCCACCGCCCAACCCCCTCCTGGCTTCTATAAAGACGCTGGGGGTGTCATTTATCTTCCATGCTGGGAACCTAGTGTGATCTCCACCTCTAAACATCCTTATCGTCATCATCTCTGCAAAGATCTTTCCTTTTCCACAGAAGGCCACATTTACAACGTTCAGGGACCAGGAGCCAGATGTGGCATCTGTATGTGTGAGGCACTTTTTCAATTAGTCACAGGCTTGGAAGCCAAGGGAGAAAGACACCTTAAAGTGATCACATTTTCGTAGGATCACATATGCGTAGGAGAATGAGATGCATATCCTTACAAGTGACCCGTCTTTGGAGGAGAAACAGAGGTCTTGGAGAGCAAACATAATGGAATGTTCCAAGGAACCAAAGGGTGGCCCAGAGCAAAATGTTCCAGAGACAGAGAAACTGTCTCACGAAGAAAGAGTAGAGGCGTTGGGAAACCTCTTCATAAGTAGAAAGGCAACCCATGGCAGCTGGGTAGCCAAGTTTACTTATCTGGGGGATGGGTGGATTAGGTCCCTGTTCGGGCGCCATTTGCCGGGCTAGCTTCGCGGGCAGGAGACAGACAACCAGGGACTCATGGCTGAGCTGGGAACGCAGTTCAATCTTTATTGACGAGCAGGGATGCAGTTCAACAATCTAATCTCTTCTAATCTCTTTTCACTAGAAAGCCCTGTCTTTTATGTCTCCTGAGGTGGAAGTGTCAGCAAGAGGAAGTACGTAGGATAGGGGGTGGGGAGAAGGAAAATAGAGTGCGAACCAATGGGGAATAAACCAATGAAAACAATGATAATGTAAATAGACTACAACATCAAGCAATGCAACAGAAGGGGTCTTAGAAACAGAATTTAGAAGCATGCCAACACCAATGTTGTAATAAAATCAACCGCCCTGAAGAGCCAAAGTAACACATAATTAAGAATCATTAGGAATTGGATGGACAATTGTCAAATTTTCCCTTTGAAACAAATGCCTTTCTAGTTGACTGATGCAAAATTGTGAGGAAACCACCATTTTTACTTTATCTACCAATTTGTGTAGAAGTGAACCAGAGTGAAGACAGGTGGTATTGTATATACTGACATTGATAATGACGGACTGACCAGTTCATGTCAGTGGCAAAGAATGGAAGCCAGTGGGCTTTTAAGGGTGACTTTAATGAAGACTAAACGCATGGAAAAAAAGGAACTTTTGTTCATCTGTAATGATAAAGCTCTTACAAATGTGCTTTAATTTAATTAGCTGGCAGCCCTTGGTTGTGCCTCAAAAAAAAAAAAAAGCACTTTCTATAATGGTTTTGTATTTCTTTCAAGAGCTGAACTAACTTACTTTGATACAGAAAATCAGTAAGGAGAACTCGTCTGCTAAAATGCAAAGCAGGCGTGCTTTTCTATAGCTATTCTCGGGCACTCTCAAATCAAGCTTTTTGAGCCCTAGATTGGCTGCCTCAAACACCCCTTATTTACATAAACTCTGGGGCTCTTGCAGTCAATGCCATTGTGCACCGGAGTTTTCTTGCATGCATTCTGATTAGACTTGTGCGAAAACTCATCCATTTCTCATCCAATCAAAGGCTGACCTGGGGGAAACTGGCAGGGAGTGGGGCAAGGAGGAGATTACTAAAGTAGCAATTCCTTTTTTAGCTCCAGTAGTCATTTGGGCGAAATGAACCAGATTTTAAAGAGGGCAGTGCTATTGGTCTAAATAGAAGTAGAACAGGATTCCTTTGACTCAGGAAAGATACTGCCACAAGAAACACTCAAAGCCTCTCCAGGAGTAGAAGGCAGACCAATCTGGACACTTTCCTAGAGTACAAAACGCACAGTATAGCGCAAAGACTATGGGAACCTTCGGACTCTTTGGCAATGCGTTTAATCTAAAGTTAACAATATAGGCAACAGATTCGTAACATAGCTGTTGCTTTAATTTATGGCAAGTTGCACTGAAGGAAAAGTATTGTAGACCACTTCCAGTTTTAGCTATCATACCGATGTTTGCATAGCACATGGTAATAACATACAATCAAGACGAAGATAGAAATATCCATGCATTTCTCTATTTCAAGTAAACATGAATATATTTTGAGGTGTTGCATACTGTGGAGTTGAAACAATAAAGACAGTATGTAAACAAGTACTCAGGAGGACCATAGTCTTGTAATTACCACAGCAATCATCAAGTATCCTGAAATGACTCTTTACAAATATTTCCGTTAGTGGGAAATGCGTATCTTATAAAATAAAGTTTTGCTTTCACCTGTTAGTAGAAGTTGACTCAAAATGAATATAAATTTACAAAATGTAAGCAAGAATGTTCTACCTAGGAAGCTTACCAAAAAAAAAAAAAAAAAAGAAATATCTTAGGATAAGCAAACTCATTCATGAAAGCCCTGAGGTCAGTGTAAAATCTTTAAAAAGTAATAAAGGGATCTTTATTTATTTATTGGCTAGAGACAGCAGGAAATCAAGAGGGAAGGGGGGATAGAGAGGAAGAGAGACAGAGATACACCTGCAACCCTGCTTCGCCATTCATGAATCTTTCCCCTGCAGGTGGGGACCAGGCACTGGAACCTGAGTCCCTGTGCGATGTAACATGTGTGCTCAACCAGGTGTGCCATCACCTGGCCCCTGGAAACAATCTTTATAACATGTGTGAACACAAAGTTATTGACTAATACCATTGTTATTAAGGGAAAGTTCAAAATATTTAAATTATATTTAAATTTTCACTGCTAGAACCATAAACATAGATGAACAAGCTTTGCATATGAATAAAGCTCGCTTTAAATGAACTCAAAGAGGTGTTAATAAAAACAGGGCCGGTGGGCTGGGAAGTGGTGCTCCCACTGGAGTACACATGTCATCATGTATGAGGACTCAGGTTCCCTGGTTTAAGGCCCTGGTTCCCACCTACAGGGGGAAGCTTCAGTAGCAGTGGGGAACTGCTGTGGGTGTCTCTCTAGCTATCTCTTCTTCTCTGTCCTCCTCCCTTCCCTTATTTCTCTGTCTCTACAAGAAATAAAAAGGCCACCTGGAGTGGCGGAGTCATCATGTAGAAATCAAGTCTTAGTAGTAACTCTGGTAGCAGAAGAAAAAGAGAAAGGAAGGGAGGAAGAAACACAAAAAAAAGTAAGGTTGGACAGTTACTAAAGAGTAAACCCACATACTACGCAAGAGCTGTTGTAATAAGAGCTGTTGTAACAACACCCTTAAATACACAGTTCTCTGGGCTGGCTCAGTTCTCGCCACAAGAAGTAGAGATTTATAGTCAAGGGCAGATTTGGGGGATGAGCAGAGGAAACATCACCCTGGGGAAAACTCTCCTCAGAGTAGACAGAAGCTTGATTCTCTGACTCAACAAGCTTCTTTTCTCTTTTCTTTTTGAATTTCTTTATTGCAGGATGAATGTTTCACAGTCAATAGTAAATACAGTAGTTTGTACATGCATAATAACATGTCCCAGTTTTCCACTTACCAACACAACCCGTACTATGTGCTCCTCTGCCATCATGGTTCAGGCCCTACACCCTCCCCCCACCCCAGAGTCTCTCACTTTGGTGCAGTCCACCAACTCCTGCCCAAGTTCTGCTTGGTATTTCCCCCTCTGATCTTATTTTTCAACTTCTACCTATGAGTGAGATGATCCCATATTCATCCTTCTGTTTCTGACTTATCTCATTTAACATGATTTCTTTAAGCTCCACACAAGATGGGGTGAAGACGGTGAAATCACCATTTTTAGTAGCTGAGTAGTATTCCATTGTGTATATAGACTACAACTTGCTCAGCCACTCATCTTTTGCTGGACACCTGGGTTGCTTCCAGGTTTTGGATATTACAAATTGTGCTGCTATGAACAAGGTATACACACATATTTTTGGATGGGTGTCTTTGATTCCTTAGGATCTATCCTCAGGAGAGGAATTGCAGGGTCATAGGGTAGGTCCATTTCTAGCCTTCTGAGAGTTCTCCAGACTGCTCTCCACAGAGACTGGACTGATTTACACTCCTACTAGCAGTGAAGGATGTCTCTTTTGTCCCCACAACCTCTCCAGCATTTGTTGCTGCTACCTTTCCTGACATATGACATTCTTACAGGAGTGAAATGGTATTTCGTTATTGTCTTTATTTGAATTCCTATGACCATCAGTGACTTGGAGCATTTCTCATATGTTTGTTGGCTTTTTGGATCTCTTCTGTTGTGAATATGCTGTTCATATCCTCTCGGAGTTTTTATTGGGGTTATTTGTTTTCTTGTTGCAGAGTTTGGTGAGCTCTATGCATTTTGGTTACTAGCCTCTTGTCTGATGTATGGCATGTAAAGATCTTCTCCCAATCTGTGGGAGGTCTCTTTATGTGGGTGGTGGTATCTTCTGCTGTGCAGAAACTTTTTAATTGGATATAGTCCCATTGGTTTATTTTTGTTTTAGTCTTCTTTGTAATTGGATTTGTATCGTTGAAGATGTCTTTAAAATTTAGAAGGAAAAGAGTTCTGTCAATATTTTCCTCTAAGCACTTGATAGTTTATGGTCTAACATCCAAGTTCTTGATCCATTTGGAATTTATTTTTGTGCCTGGTGAAATGTAGTGAGCAAGATTCAGTTTCATTCTTCTGTGTTTTTCAACTCAATTTTTCCAACACCATTTGTTGAAGAGACTCTGATTTTCCCAATTTAATAGTCTGGACACCCTTATTAAAGATTAAATGACCCTAGGTGTGGGGACTTACTTCTGGGCTCTCAATTCTTTTCCACTGGTCAGTATGTTCCAGTACCAAGCATTCTTGATGACAATAGTCATACAGTTCGATTTGACATCTGGGAGTGTGATGCCTCCAGTTCTGTTCATTCTTCTCAAAATAGTGTTGGCCATTCTAGGCATTTTTCTTGTTCCACATAATCATCTGTAGCTTTTATTCTGTTCTCATAAAAAAGAAATCAAATGGGATCTTGATAGAAATTGCATTAAATTTGTATATGGCTCTGGGTAGTATATCCATATTGATGATGTTAATTCTTCCAACCCATGAACATGGATATCTTTCCACTTCTTTGTGTCTTTTTCAATTTCCTTGAATAGTGACTAACACTTTTCAGTTATAAGTCTTTCACTTCTCCATCAGGTTTCTTGCTAAAGGCCAGCAGAAGGCTGAATCAGAGATCAAAATTGGATAGGGGCCTTGAGGTGGGGCGTACAGGGTGGGTAGGGGCAGAAGGGTGTGGGAGAATTTGATAGCATATGTAGAGTGATGCCAACCAGATTTCCCTGGGCAGACGAGCTCACCAATGTGTCCTGGAGCCCCACTTCCCCAGGGCCCTACCCCACTAGGGAAAGAGAGAGACAGACTGGGAGTATGGATCAGCTTGCCAATGCCCATGCTCAGCAGGTAGCAATTACCCAGACCTTCCACCTTCTGCACCCCATCATGACCCTGGGTCCATGCTTCCAGAGGGATAAAGAATAGGAACACTTTCAAGGGAGGGGGATGGGATACGGAGTTCAGGTGGTGGGAACTGTACCCCACTCATCCTTGGTCTTTTCAATATTTCCATTTTACAAATAAAAATAAAAAATAAAGATAATAATATCCAGAGTAGTTAGATCCAGGGGGCGGGAGTTCTTTCCACATTGACTTTGCTGGGTTCTTGCTAAAACTAGTTTGTACTGGATCTCTAGTCTGGCAAGTACAAGATCTGAGTGGAAGAACCTTGGAGAAGCCTGAATAAAATTTACTCAGAGGTCACTGACATTGGCCTTGGATGACATACCTGTGAGTCTGAGGAGACAGCTGAAAGAGAATTAGAGGACTGGGGGGCGGGGAGGTATTTCGGTATATATGAATTCAATTCAAAAGTTTCTCACTTTTCAAATGGAGTCAGTCAAAGTTCAAAAACTAGTTTTCTAAATAGGGAAGCTACATTAAAATTGGAAACACTACAGAGGAGACAATGGAACGATAAAACCAGCTTCCCTGAAGGACTAATTGGGCCATTAGATGCTCATACACAACCTGAGGCCCTAATTATCCAGGCTTTATATAGACGTTCCTGCCTCTAAAGGCATCACTGGATGCCCTATCTGAAGGGATTATTACAAAATATTTAACTGGTATGAAGAAAGGTACTTGTCTTTACTGGAAGAGCAGCAGCATAACAACAGAAAAGGAGAGAGCAGTGGAGCATGCTTTTGTCTGTGTTCCTCTTCAGGGACTTTTTATATTTCTCTCCTTTTTTTGAAAGAAAGTTTCATGCTTCTCCTTCCTTTCTCATGCTTTTTATTTGTGTGTGTGTGTCAAAATATTTCAAGTCAAAGCAAAAAGTTTGAAAAAGGAATAATGTTGGAATTACCCCAAAGAGAAATTTTGATATGTTTAATATTTCACTATAAAGTGTCGATTCTAGAGTTCTTGCCAAATTCCCTCTCACCTGGGTCTTGAGTCTCCAGAACTGCAGCCTCCCTCCTTCCTGTTAGCCTGGCACCAGCCCCAGGCTGCTCTCAAAGACACAAATGAGTGAGAGAACTTGAACCCCTCTTTCTGACTATCTGTTGTACCCCCTCTCTTTAACTACAGGAAAATCACACATATTTCCCATGATTCTACTGTTTTCATGTGACCATTTCCATAATGTTTCCTCTATATTTATTCCAAAGTAACTGTGGACTGCTGTTTCAAACTTCCAGATCCCTTCATTGTAAGGAATCTATGGATGGTATCTTGTGTTACCCACTGATATTACTGCTCATGGAGGCTTCCACCATGATGTGGCTGGAGTCTCCTCAGAAACCACTCCATAGACACTGAGACAGAGGCAGACAGAGATAAAAGAAGCTAGAGCTAGACAAGTGGATGGATGGGTGACCATATAGATAGATATAGACGGACAGGAAGACTGACAGACCGATAGATAATAGCGAGTTATACCCAACACATTACTTGAAGCCTTGTCTAATTTTAGCTTCACAGTTGCTCTGGTGCATGGTTGCTGTGCATGTTCCTTTACATAAACCTGTCTGATTGAATTTTTTTTCCATTTGTGCTGTTCATAGTAGATTTCAACATTCATGTTGATTTCACATTTAAACTGTCTTCTCATGTATGCTGTGTGTATCATTTAGACACATTGTTTAGGGAGTGCATTTCCACTGATTGTTTTAGGTGAGAAGATCTGTCTCTAATATCCTCCCAACATGCTGCTTTTGTTAGCAAGACTTTTCTCCACTTGCTGCTTTCATAATATTTTTTTTTGGCTTCTCTCTTGACCCCTTTGAAATAACATAGTCATGTTTGCTGCTTTCAAATCCTCTAGAATCTCTCCCAAGTCTAGTGAACTTTAAAAAATGTCAGTTAAAGGTTCACTGGTTTTCTTGTTCACTTTCTTTAAAATTCATGGATAGCCGCCATCAAGATGTGATGCTCAGAGCCTTGAGCACTTTTGCTTTATATCTGTACCTGTCTGACTCTTTTTCTCCCTAGCTCACGAAATCTATTCTTGGCTGGAAAATATCTGATTTCATTTTTTTTTCTGAACACAAATTTTAAAATTTGTCTTTACTATGACTAAAACTATAATGACAAAATTCTGTTACTAAGGAAAATTATTTCAAACATTTGGAATAAAAATAATAGCAAATGATGCAAGTTAAAAATGAAGATGCATGTGTTTACTTGAAGGTGATTTCTTCTAATAATTTGGCTGGGAGACATGAGAACCCTGCTCTCCTTCAGGTCCTTCAACAAGTGCCTGCCATGGCCGCAGGTAGATGGGTGGAGTAAAAGCGCTAAAATGTACTTTCTTGAGGGAATAGTCATTTCTAGGAGTGTTGTTGCCACAGGGGCACTTTCTACAACTCTCTCAAAATGGGTGTCAGCTCACGTCACTCTGCAGCAAGTCAGTGACACTTTCATGTAGATACAGGTAGAAGGACCTGAGTGCAGCTCAGCATCTGATGAGGCTTTACCCTTTGGCTTGCCTTTTAAATATCTGGAAGGAAGATTAATTTTGCATGACATATATTAGGGATTTAACACTGGCTTAGAAAATCAGATGATTCCAAGGGTATGGTTTTATATAAGACCACGGACAAGGCTCCCTAATGCCACCCCCTCTACCCTCCAGGAAAAGAAACAGGGATCTCATTGAAGTCTGAGCTATCATTTGTTTAGTTTGGCTTTTTGTAATTTATAGGCTTCAATTATATACATTCCACATGAGTGAAACCATCCTGTAGCTGTCTCTTACCTCTCTATCCGTTAATCATAACCACCCCCAGGGCCATTCATTTTGTCCCAAAGAATGCAGTGATGTGTTTCTATAGCACACAGAGAAGTCTGCATATCTGCTTTATCTATCGTTTCTTCCGTGAATGAGCGTTTTAGATTCCTCCCGTATACCTTGACTTCCTTGACTATTGTGAATAATGTAGCAGTGAACATAGACATACACACACCCCTTTGTATCAGAATTGGCCTTTCCATGTCATTTGGACACGTGCCTAGAAGTGATATTGCTGGGTCTCAAGATACTTTCTGTTTTTTTTTTGAAGATTCGTCATACTGTTTGGCATAGTGGCTACACCACTCTGCGTTCCCACAAATGGGGAATAAAATGGAGCCGTGGCGCTAGGCAGCAGTGAACCCAATGGAGTGCACACATTATCATGCTCCCAGCTTCTGGCTCTGGCTCCCCATCTGCATTGGGGAAGCTTCACCAGAGTGAGGCAGGCCTGCAGGTGTCTTTCTCTCTCCCTCTTTCCCTTCCATCTCAACTTCTTTCTGTCCTGTCAAATAAAAGAGAAAGAAAAAAGGGAGAGAGAGAAGCTGGGAGCTATAGATTCACAGTGTCTACACAGATCCCCAGTGATAATCCTTGTGGGAATAACCAACTTAATTCACATCAGAAATCTGAAGTAGAATTTCCATGGGGGAAGTAGTTTCAGATGACTGTGATACCACAAAAGTGATTTGACAGACTTGATTCTCAAAGACTGAGCCCAGAGTTACAGATAAATGAGTTTAGAATGGATCGTTCTAGACTGTACAATTAGCAGGTGACTTCATCTAGAGCAGAGATTTACAAATTATCTAGATGTGGGAAAATGAATATTCAGAATGAGGATACCCCCTTTGTGTGCACTTTCCTCTTATCAAGCCCAAGTTAACTCTGCTTTCTTAGCATCTTCCCACCTTTGCATATCTTTACTCTCATAACTAGTGCCCCCAGTGGATAAGGAAGCATAGGTTAAATGAAACATTTCATTGTCCAGGAAGCTTGCCACACTCATTCCCATTCAGTGAACTTGCAATGCTGTGCTTTCTTAAGTGTCAGTGGAACATGGAAATTCCTTTCTGAAGCCATCACAGTGTACCTGCTTTATCTATCCTTGAAAACAGAAGGTCAGAAATACATTGTCTTCCCCTTCCTGCCCCACTAGAATTAGGCTTGTCCCTGATGGTAAAAGCAGCTTAAAATGACCCTCCAGGAAAGTGTGCTCCTCCGAGATGTGAGTCGCAGAGCCTCTTGGAATGCATGTTCACTCTGGACTTTTCATTATGTCAAAAGTGTTTTTTTTTCTTTTTTTTTTTGACACCAGGGTTATTGCTGAGGCTTGGTGCCTGCACTATGAATCCACTGCTCCTGGAGGCCTTTTTTTCCCCCTTTTTGCCAGGAGCCATTTCTCTGCTTCATAGATGATAAGCTTTGAGACAATGGAACCCCTCAAGACAAATGTTAATTCCCCCCTGGGCAGGCCATTTCCCCTTAGGTAAACCATTTATCAATAATCAAGTGAGTCAACACACAGTTTGGTTCCTGCCATTTGTTGCAAGGAACATTCCGCTTTGAAGTTTGCTTCCCCTTCCCCTCCTCCAGCATTCCCTCTCCTTCCCCAAAACCTTATAATGCCAGTGTTCTCAATAAAATTTTACAGCTTGATCAGAAACTTGACTTGCTGTCGTTCTTCGTGTCTCGTGTCCCTATCATTTCAGGTTTCATTGGGTTCCTAGCTCCTGTTCACCGCCCTGCTGGACGGGGCACCTTTTGTTGCCCTTGTTGCTTTTTTTTATCTTTGTTGTGGTTATTACTGTTGTTGTTGTTATTGATGTTGTTGTTGTTGGATAGGACAGAGAAAAATGGAGGGGGAGGGAGACAAAAAGGGGGAGAGAAAGTAAGACATCTGAAGACCTGCTTCACCACCTGTGAAAGGACCCTGCAGGTGGGGAGCTGGGGGCTCAAACAGGGATCCTTGTGCTAGGCCTTGCTCCTTGCGCCATGTGCCTTAACTAACTGTGCTACCGCCCCTGTGGAAAATGTCTTTATGACTACAGAATTTGTTCAAAAACAATAAAATTCACTCACAATTCATGAAGATAGCCATTAGATATTGTTTAAAACCTATTTCAGGGAAAAAAATTTTAGATTTCTGACTAATTTGCTTTAAATTTTATTTATCCATACATTTTATCCCCTGAATTCATTCAAAAAATAGGAATATGGAAGCCAGAGAAATGGTAAAACCTAGAGAAGTAGTAAAGCAGTCTATACAACTCTGAAAAATCTTAATGAATACAGATTTAGATACTGAAATTTTAGCTTCCTTAAGCAGAGAGCTGTTTGGAGAAAGACCATCTCAATGTGAAACAAAGATTAAGATTTGGATATTAAGGTCAGAATTCTTAAGGCACAATATCTGGTGAGGAATAGGGTGTCAACACTGGGAAGAGGGAGGGAGGAGGCTGTTTTCATCTGATCACAGGCAAACACTCAGCCATTAGAAGACTGTACATTTACTTAAACTGTGCACTATTTATTTGCAAATCAATCATGGTGGGTCAAGCTGGTCATCCATAAAAATGAATAACAATGATAAGTGAAATACATTTTACTTCAAAGTGTGATTCCAAAACACAAGACAGAATTTAGGATGTTGTTTAATTTGCTGAAGTGAATTCTGCATCATGTTAATCAGGGTCAAAATCGTTTTTATCCACCTTATGTCTAAAAATATAAAGGTTGACCCCAGCAACTCTTTCTGTAATAACAATAACTCCCAGCCACAATAGTTCACTTCAGATGAAAAACATTTGAGTTTGAGATGCTGATGTTATACACAGGTACTTGGTATCATTAAACCAACACAATCTCATTTCTGATAGTTAGAATGAGTTACCTCAAATAGACAGGGTAGAACTACTCTAGTAAAAGTTCACATGAGTAAGGGACAAGGGAACCATATTGCCCAGGTTCAAAGCTTGCCTCAGCAACACACTCACAGTATGATTTTGGCTAAGTAGGCACTTTCTTTGTCATCTTTACAAAGTGGAACTATAATACCAACAGCTGTGCTATAGGACAGCCAAGGGGAACCCCTTTTATCTGTCAAGGGCCATTTGGATAACTATAACATCATTCACAGGCCCTGAGAAAGTACTGACTTACAAGTTAGTAGTTAGTGTTGAGATATATATATATATATTTCTAGACTTGAGTATTATCTTTGGTTGCCTTGCATGAGTGAGATTGAGCTGGGCATTCGTTGCTCAGGCTAGAAGGTTTTAGTTGATAGCTAATCTATTTTGATCTGTTTAAATCACTTAGAATACTGCTAGGTGAATAAATGTGTGTGAATTCCTAAAAGGAAAAAAAAAAGAAAAGTAGAAGAAGAATGAAAGAATGAGGAGGACTAGGTGGAGAAGAAGGAGGAGGAGGAAAAAGAAGGAAAAGACGAAGGCGGAGAAGGAGTAGGAGTAGTGGGAGAAGAAGCGTCGCTTTTAGGCAGTGAATCAACTATCTTGCTGACCAGATAGCTGAGGAGGAGAAAGACTGGAAGATGGAGAAAAGGGGGCCTGAGTCAGAGGCATGTAGGAGGAGTACGGACAGTGTGAAGTCTCCTGCCAAGTCTTGGTGTGCATCAGAAAGTATCTCCTGTGTAAAAGGCATAAAGAACCGAACAAAAAAACTCCATTACTGGGAATCTGGGGAATGTTAGGCATGTAAAAAAAAAAAAAAAGAAGTAGAAATGCAAAGCAGAAATTGACTGAGTTTGGAGTATGGCACCAAAGTAAGAAAGCAGAAGTACACTAGAGTTTGCAGTGAGTACCTCCCTAATACTTCCTCTCCACTATTCCAAGCTTTGGGTCCATGATTGCTCAACAATTTGTTTGGCTTTGTATGTTAGCTCTCTTTTCAGTCACCAGGTTCCAGATGCCATCAGGATGCTGGCCAGGCTTCCCTGGATTGAAGACCCCACCAATATGTCCTGGAGCTCAGCTTCCCCAGAGACCCACCCTACTAGGGAAAGAGAGAGGCAGACTGGGAGTATGGACCGACCAGTCAACGTCCATGTTCAGCGGGGAAGCGATTACAGAAGCCAGACCTTCTACCTTCTGCAACCCACAATGACCCTGGGTCCATGCTCCCAGAGGGATAGAGAATGGGAAAGCTATCAGGGGAGGGGGTGGGATATGGAGATTGGGTGGTGGGAATTGTGTGGAGTTGTACCCCTCCTACCTTATGGTTTTGTTAATTAATCCTTTCTTAAAAAAAAAAAAGAATGATGAAAAAGAAAAAATAAATAAATAAATAAAATTAAAAAAACAAACAAAAAAACTCCATTATGCCAATCAGTCCTGGTTCTGGCTCCTCCAAGCACAGAGCAGGCTTCCCTGGACAGATGACCCCACCCATGTGTCCTGGAGCTCTGCTTCCCCAGAGCCCTGCCCCACTAGGGAGAGAGAGAGGCAGACTGGGAGTATGGACCGACCTGCCAACGTCCATGTTCAGTGGGGAAGCAATTACAGAAGCCAGACCTTCCACCTTCCGCATCCCACAATGACCCTGGGTCCATGCTCCCAGAGGGATGGAGAATGTGAAAGCTATCAGGGGAGGGGGTGGGATACGGAGTTCTGGTGGTGGGAATTGTGTGGAACTGTACCCCTCTTATCCTATGGTTTTGTTAATGTCTCCTTTCTTAAATAAAAAAAAAAAAAGTTTGGAAAAAATCATTACAGGGAGCTGGGTGGTAGCGCACCTGGTTGAGCATACATGTGACGGTGTGCAAGGACTCAGATTCAAGCCCCCAGTCCCCACCAGCAGAGGGGGCCGCTTCACGAGTGGTGAAGCAGGGTTACAGGTGTTTCTGTTCCTCTCCCTCTCTATCTCCCCCTTCCTTCTCGATTTCTGGCTGTCTCTATCCAATAAATAAAGATAATAAAAATTTTTTTTTAAAAAAGAACAGAGCAGGGCTGACACTCTCACCGATGGAGAGCATTGTCTCCTGTTTATCTGCTCTGTTCCTTCCGCTCTTGAATTTGATTCTATAATCTGGCAGCAGGCAGACCCTCTTTTTGAAGGAATCCAGAATTCTAACAGAGGAAGCAACAATTCCAGCTGAAGCCCTCCCTGGGTTTATGTCCAGACACAAGGCTGTCAGGGTTTATAATCTTTATCAAGAGAGTTCCAAATATTCCTCTAATAATTTTTTTTTCAAGTAAGAAGCTGGACAATTTCTAGGAAATGTCAGTCCTGATACCTAATTCATATAATTGATTATATTACTGATCACTCTTTCAAGAAATGTATCTTATTTTATTTATTTGATAGCACAGAGAAAAATTGGAGGCAAGAGGAAAGAGAGAGGAGAGAGGAAGAGAGACACCTGCACACCTGCTTCACCACTTGTGAAGCAGGCCTCCCCTCCAGGTGGGGACTGGGGGCTTGAACCTGGGTCCTTGCACATTGTAATGTATGTGTTCCGTGCTCAACAGTGTATGCCACTTCCCATTCCCTACTGATCACTTTTGTTTGTTATTCAAATCACTAAAAAAACTAAAAACATTCTACATGCAAATTCAGAGTGTAACAGAGTCACATAGGGCACTTGCACATAGCTGCACATAAATAGTTAAAAGAAGTAAAATGAATAATGAAAGACTAGAAAGCAACATATGCTACAAAGAATTCTACTAAGTGTTAGATGGAGTTGAGCGTATTTCATAACACACATACAACTTGAACTCATAGCACCTCAAATGTCTGTTATTGACTGAGGTTTTCCTTGGGCATATTCAGTTCCCTGTCATCCCTCCATCATATCCCTGCTTGAAGAAGCATACCCTCCAAGTGACAAAGTTAGAGGTGAACCTTCCTTATGATCATTGGTCATTACAGACTTCAAACACTAAGGAAATATTTATAAGATACCAACACACTGGTAGTCTTTTTTTTTTCTTAATTAAAAGTATTCTACCTCCTCAATTTAGAAACCAAAAAGAATTTTGGGGTTGGGTGGTGGCTCACCTGGTTGAGTGAACACATTACCAAGTGCAAGAACCCAGGTTCAAGACCCCGGTCCCCACCTGCACAGGGAAAGCTTCATGAGTGGTGGAGCTGGGCTGCAGGTGTCTCTCTGTTTCTCCTCCTCTCTATCCCCCCTCAATTCTTCTCTCTTTCTATGCAATAAATAAATTAAAGGTTCAAAAATAATACAAATAAAATGGTTTTAAAAAGAATTTCTAAAGCATCACCATCACATAATATACTGGGGCGTCTGTTACTGGAGCTTAGATTTTATTTATGCTCATCTAAAGTATTCTTATTACTGTTAGTGTAAGGGTAGCACTGTTAATAACGTCATCACCACAGTATGAAAGTCCACGTGGTATGTGTGTAAATATGAAAAGTACGCCTAGTTTTGGTCTGTGTTTAACCCATGTTCATTCCCCAACGTTTCCTGGGAGTGAAAGTACTGAGTGACACTCTGGGTTTTGTGTCCTGTCCTTATACTCTGCCTCCTCTCTCCACCTGTCTGTCTCAGTCTCTCTATTTCAGGAGTGTAGGGAGTGTCTAGCCCATACACTCTGCAGAAGCATTCGATCTGATCTTGCCAAGGCAATCACAAGTGAGGCCTAAAATTCAGTAAGGCTAGGAGCTTTTTGCCATAGCAATGTAAGTACTGATTTTTAAATGGAGATTTCTGCAAGGCCCACAAGTGGTGTTACAAGTATCTGAATGAAAAAAAATGTCCCTGGACTGGTGCAATCGAACATGCTTAAGACCTTAGCTCAGTGAAACAAAACAGCAACAAACAAGTAAACCACCATTTATTAAAATTTACTTTCTTTTTTTTAAAAAAAAAAATTTCATTTATTTATTAATGAGAAAGATAGGAGGACAGAGAAATGTGCTGCTGGGATCGAACTCAGGACCTCACGCTTGAGAATCCAAAGCCTTATCACTGTGCTGCCTCCCAGACAATGCACCTTCAAGTAATTGTTTTGTCTAGAAAATTGCATTTCTGAAGAGTTCAGTCAAATTATCAAGGTGAAACATGATAACTAGAAGTTTGGGGGTCAAACTTTGTCATGTATATCACTACAGAGTTAAGTTTGTGTCAATATATTCCAGACAATAGCTTTTATAATTAATATTAGAATAAGAGAGTTTCTCGTAGGAAATATGTATAATTTGGGTCAGATGGTGGGGCACATAGTTAAGTAAGTGCACACAGTACTATGTGGAAGGATCTGCAAAAAGACCCGGGTTCAAGCCCCTGGTCCCTACCTGTAGCAGGGAAGCTTCAAGATTGTGTAGCAAGTCTGCAGGTGTCTGTCTTTCTCTCTCCCTTTCTATCTTCCCCTCCTCTCTCAATTTCTTTCTGTCATATCCAATATAATGGGGGGGGGGGGGGAGTTTCAGTTGTCTTTTTTTTTTTTTTGAAGTGTTTACTTCAAATGGAATGTATGGTTATATTCATCAAACTACCCATACCAAACTGATTTAATTGGCTGGAATTGATGTCTCTTGTTTTAAGAAGTCTTGTGCTACTCAAAGACAGTCACTTAAAGCAAAGTCTGAAAGGTTAAATGGTAGAACCTATGATCACTGACTTTCTAAATGGTTTTTCAAGGCTGTGCCTAGCAACTAGCCAAATCAACTGTTTGAGAAATAGTGGGCAGGGCAATTGTCTGACTCGTTGACTGAATTGCCGTAAACCATGTAATTCCCCTGATTTTCCTGTGCTCCCAAACAGACTGCTTATTGGCATTTTCTATTTGCTCGAGGCTAGACCTGATGAACAGAAGCTTTCAGAGAGATTGCTTCTGACGAGATCTGGGAGAGGGCTCTTCAGGGGTCCAGACTGAACTTTTGTCTTGCTTTTATACCTGGCATAATAGCGGGGAGACGTCTTTGAACAGCGTTGCAGGTACAATTGCAGCAGCAGCAGCAGTGCCATAGTCCAGTGGGGTTTAATGCCTCATTCAGTCATTACAGGATTACCAAAGATTGAGAAGGAGCCAGACGAATGCAGGATCCAGAGTAGCAGTTGTCTTATTTCTGAGGACCAAAACACTGATGCCTTTCTTTGCTTTAGAGCTTGCTTGGCGCTGTCACTTTCTACTGCTAATGATCTGGGGTTATTCTCTTAAAAGGGTTTTCTAAAACAAATAGCAGAAAACTCTACGTATGTAGAAAATTTATTACATATATAGTCATTGGCCCGAGCAATTTAGAAAGGGCTTAATTTAGTGGAATCTGGTATATTTCATATTTTAATGCCAAGTTGTATTTTGTGTTTGTTTTATTCTGAGAGAAATATCAGAATGCATACCAACATGTTTGCTTTGAATCTCAATTGTGGGAAGCATGATTAGCCTTGATTTGCGGGGAAATACTTTCAATACAGCATGAAGACAGAAGCACTCATACTTTCCAGTCTCTACAAATTTTGCTTTTCTCAATTCACAATTCCTGCAAGTAAAATTTTATTCTCCTCATCTTCCTCCTCCTTCTTCACTCATTATTTATTTCTGTTTCTCTCCTTTCCTTTCTCCCTTTTCTGTCTCTCTCTCTGTCTCTGTCTCTCTCTTTCATCTCACTGCTCCCTACTGCTGCCCACAGAATGAACATTCAGGTGTTTTAGTAGTAAGTACTGATGCACACTTTCCAACTCTCAGGTAGAGCTATCATACAAAGAATATGAACTACGAGATGCATTAATTTGCTAGATTGAAAAATGTATACAATTAATTCAATAATTTAAAACTTGTGATGTTCGCATTCAATGCCCAAAATATGTAGTTTGGAATGTTCTTTCTATAGTAATGTATTCAGATTTTGCTTTTACCAGAATACTGCTCACCTCTGTCTTCTGGTGGTGTGGGGGTGGGGGATTTGAACATAGGACTTCAAAGCCTCAGGCAAGGGAGTCTCTTTGCATAACCTTTATACTATCTCCCTTACCCTGTATTTAGAGTTTTTAAAGTATACAAACACAAAGATTGGAGACCATAGGCTTTTCACTTAATTTATCCAGTATTCTAGATACTTGTCTAAAGCATGACTTAGTCTTCATTTCACTTCAAAGACTGATGTTTCAGTATCTACCAGAGGCTGTGCAAAATTTGATGTAGATATATACCAGAAAAGTACTATGCCTACTTATAAATTGTACATTTACTCAAGTAATCAGGCAACAATTCATGAATATTGTATGATCTATTGCTAAATTGTGTACAGTGAAGGTCTAAATCTATTGGGCAAGGAATATGAATTATGCACAAGATTTTGGTATCACTAGTAAATTTATAATAGAACTGACTAGCATCTGACATAAGAAGTTTTATGGGATATCATGTAGATATTAAAATATCTACATGACACCCCATATTTAAATTATTTAAATATGGGATTATTTAATATTTAAATTCATGAACTTTTTCTAGCCTCTCATCTAAAATGATATCAGAACGCTATGGTAGTACAACACATGGGATATATAATCCTTGATAAAACACCAAAACATGATAAAGGTGATTTCAGACTGTTTCCTGCCTCCCTTTATGTAATCAGATTATCTAATGAAATCAGATTATTTACACGTTTCTTTTTCTTTCATAAACTGTGTGTTGCCTCTACCCCAACATTTAAATGTTCAGACAAGGTTTCACAAACAGTGCAAAGATACAGCTCACTTACAGGAACTGAAGTTACCTTACCCAGCAGAGTATGCACAGTCCGGTGTTGATACCTGTATGTATCTGAAACAAAATGAGTAAAATGTTTAAGCCAGAGTGGTGAAAATGCCCATATGCAGGGTGCAAAGGAAGGAAAAAAGAAAGATAGAAAGAAAGACAGAGAGAGAGGGGGGAGGGAAAGGAAGGAAGGAAGGAAGGAAGGAAGGGAGGGAAGGAGGGAGGAAAGGAAGGAGGGAAAAGAATCTAAAAGATAATCTGCATCCCAAAGAGATGTTTCTTGAAGATTTGTACAGTGACTTTTTAGAGCACCTTTGTTACCAAGTGAGATACAAACACACTTTATTTTGAACAGTTTTCCCTTTCAGATTTTTGATGAACACCATCAGGATTAAATCAGGTTGTGTGGGACAGACATCCTCTCCGAATGATTGAAATGAGGAACTTCCCAAAGCATGACTAAGGAGTAGGAAGGAGCCTCTTCATATCACTGTCCCCTGATAAACTAGCAAAAACATCAATGAAAAATCACCTGAAAACTCAACAACATACAAGCAGGATTTCTTCAGAAACTCACTAAGCCACAGATGAGTACAGACACAGACACGTGTGGCCAGTGGGTGGAAATGGGGTGGGAAGCTGCCTAAGGCCATGTGGGAGCAGAGTAGCGGAATATTGGCAGTAGCTGGAAAGTAGGTCTGTGAAATCAGGGACAACAGAAAATTTGACTGCCCACAAGGACTCACTCGTGATTAAATGAAACATCTAGCTATAGTCAAAGCCCTTTGATCGGCTCAGGCTCCCATGGCTAGATAGAAAAAAATAAATTCCAGCCAATTATAAATCCAAGATTTTCCCAGAAGGCTTGAATAGAAACTTCTCCAAAGATACACAGATGGTTGATAGGCACTTGGAAGGACGTTCATCTCAATACTAGAGAAATATGGAGGCCTGGTGGCAGTGCACAAGGTAAGATGCACAAGGACCCATGCAAGGATCCTAGTTCAAGCCCCAGCTCCCCACCTGCAGGGGGGGGATGCTTTACAAGCGATGAAGCAGGGCTGCAGTGTCTCTCTGTCTGTCTCCCTCTCAATCTCCCCCTCCTCTCTCAATTTCTCTCAGTCCTATCCAATAAAATGGAAAAAAAAAAAAGGCCGCCAGGAGCAATGGATTCATAGTGCAGGCATGGAGCCCCAGTGATAACCCTGAAGGGAAAAAACAAAACAAAACAAGAACAAAGGACAAACAAAAAAAAACAAAGAAAGAAAGAAGATGCAAAGCAAAATAACAATGAGAGAACAGCTCACACCTGTGAGGAAGACTATTATAAAAAAGACAAGAAAGACTAGTGCCAGGAGGGACTTGCATGAACTATGCACATGGGGTCTTGGGTTTCGTCCCTGGCACTGCAGAAGAAAAAGACAAAAGGTAAGCACTGCTGAGAGTATGAAGAGAAAAGAGCCTTTTCATTCCGCTGCTGAGAAGGTAAATGGGAACTGTTTGGAAATTCCTCGAAAGCTAAAAATTAGAAATCCCATATGACACAAAAAGGATCAGTTGAAGAGTTATGCACCCCCGCGTTGACCTCAGCAGTAGAGCATCACCAGCTGTTAAGCAAAGGGACATAAGGAAGAAGACCCTGCATTTGCACTAACTTGGGCGTAGAGGCGGAGTATACCAAGTGAAATAAGTGTGAGAAGCTGAGACAAACACCTTATCCCTTTCCTCATGGTCCAACACTAAGAAAGCCAACAAGTAACTTAACTAAAACACACTAATGGGAGTTGGGTGGTGGTGCAGCGGGTTAAGCGCACATGGTGCAAAGCACAAGGACCCACACAAGGATCCCGGTTCAAGCCCCCAGCTCCCCACCTGCAGGGAGGTCTCTTCATGAGTGGTGAAGCAGGCCTGCAGGTGTCTATGTTCTCTCCCCCTCTCTGTGTTCCCTTCCTCTCTCCATTTCTCTCTGTTCTATCCAACAACAGTGACATCAACAAAAACAACAACAATAAAAACAACAAGGGCAACAAAAAGGGAAAATGAATAAATAAATATTTTTAAAAATTAAAAAAAAATAAAAATAAAACACTGTTTGACCGTCCAATCAATGAGGGAAAGAGGAAAGTCAGGAATTGGGGAGATGGGACTGTGAACCAGGAAAAAAAGAAGCCTAACTTGTTGATTTTCAACAGTGCACAACCAGAATCTATATCATCTTGCAAAGTGGTGATGGATCAATAAAAACAACATTTAAAAACAAGACAAAGAATTTGTTCCACTGAAACAATCCCATAGAAACCAAAACAGAAAAATTTCAAATACTTAGTAAAATAAACCATTATTTGCCACAGAAAAATAGAGTTCACTTAGAAGAGATGTTCTGGGGAGTCAGGCAGTAGCACAGCGGGTTAAGCGCACATGGTGTCAAGTGCAAGGACCGGCGTAAGGATCCCGGTTCGAGTCCCCGGCTCCCCAGCTGCAGGGGAGTCGCTTCATAGGTGGTGAAGCAGCTCTGCAGGTGTCTGTCTGTCTCTCCCCCTCTCTGTCTTCCCCTCCTCTCTCCACTTCTCTCTGTCCTATCCAACAATGATGACATCAATAACAACAATAATAACTACAAAAACAATGAAAAACAACAAGGTAAAAAAAGGGAAAATAAATATTAATTTTTTTTCTTTACTGGGGAATTAATGTTTTACATTCAACAGTAAATATAATAGTTTGTACATGCCTAAAATTCCCCAGTTTCCCATATAACAATACAACCCCCACTAGGTCCTCTGTCATTCTTCATGGACCTGTATTCTCCCCATCCGCCCACCCCAATATGCCAATTCCATTTCAGGTTCTACTTGTGTTTTCTTTTCTGATCTTGTTTTTGAACTTCTGCCTGAGAGTGAGATCATCCCATATTCATCCTTCTGTTTCTGACTTATTTCACTCAACATGAATTTTTCAAGGTCCATCCAAGATCGGCTGAAAATGGTGAAGTCACCATTTTTTACAGCTGAGTAGTATTCCATTGTGTATCTAGACCACAACTTTCCCAGCCACTCGTCTGTTGTTGGACACCTGGGCTGCTTCCAGGTTTTAGCTATTACAAATTGTGCTGCTATGAACACAGGTGTACACAGATCTTTTTGGATGGATGTGTTGGGCACCTTAGGACATATCCCCAGGAGAGGAATTGCAGGGTCATAGGGTAGGTCCATTTCTAGCCTTCTGAGAGTTCTCCACAGAGGTTGGACCAATTTACATTCCCACCAGCAGTGCAGGAGGGTTCCTTTGACCCCACACCCTCTCCAGCATTTGCTGCTATTACCTTTTCTGATGTATGATATTCTCACAGGAGTGAAGTGGTATATCATTGTTGTCTTTATTTGCATTTCTCTGACAATCAGAGACTTGGAGCATTTTTTCATGTGTTTCTCGGCCTTTTGGATCTCTTCTGTGGTGAATATTCTGTCCAAGTCCTCCCCCCCATTTTTGGATGGGGTTATTTGTTGTCTTGTTGTTGAGTTTGGCAAGCTCTTTATATATGTTGGTTATTAAACTCTTATCTGATATATGGCATGTAAAGATATTCTCCCATTCTGTGAGGGGTCTCTTGGTTTGGGTAGTAGTTTCTTTAGCTGTGAAGAAGCTTTTTAATTTGATGTAGTCCTATAGGTTTATACTTGCCTTAGTCTTCTTTGTAATTGGATTCGTTTCATTGAAGATGTCTTTAAAATTTATGCAGAAAAGAGTTCTGCCAATATTTTCCTCTAAGTGTCTGATAGTTTCTGGTCTAACATCTAAGTCCTTGATCCACTTGGAATTTACTTTTGTATTTGGTGAAATACAGTGATTCAGTTTCATTCTTCTGCATGTTTCAACCCAGTGTTTCCAACACCATTTGTTGAAGAGACTCTGCTTTCCCCATTTAGTAGTCTGGGCACCTTTGTCAAAGATTAGATGTTCATAGGTATGGGGCAATTAAATTTTATTAAAAAATTAAAGAAAAGATCTTCTGGTTTCTTATACTCTCCCAGACTTAACCATAATGTTTGTCATTTTACTCATATTTTATATACACATATGTGGTAGCACATGGAATTATTAATTTTAGAATCTGTAGTCTGGTGGACATATTAATGCTTATCTTAGAGAATGTTGAGATTTCTTTGTGAACTGGCATTTTGGAAATGATGTACTTAGGAATATACTTGGAAAAATAAAAGATGTAGGGTAAGTAAAACAAATGTGATACTATCTTGCACAATATGGCAGTTTTTGATCGCTTTTTTTTTTTCTGTGATTAACCTTGAGAAAACTGAATTTTACCTGGCCAGGGGATGACTGGGTAAAGCAGACATGCTACCATGTGGTAGGACTCAGGTTCAAGTCTCTAGCCCCCACCTGCAGGGAGGGGAAGCTTCATAAGTGGTGTAACAAGGCTACAGTGTCTCTCTCTTCCTCTGTTCCTCTCTCTATCAGAACATCAAGCAGACACTGAGCTCCAGTGGTAATCTTTGTGGCAAATCTAAACAAACAAACAAACAAACAAAAAAACCGGAAGACACCTAAATGTAACATTTTCTGTGGACTGAAATATTTGCTATGTATAAGTAAATTACCTGTCAAATACAACAAAGAATAACTGCTCATCTAATCTACTAGCATAAATAAATATTAATATAACAAATGAATGTCAGTATAATGTAAAGACAAAAAGTACATCACATTTACCGTAATAAATGCCTTAGTCTTACAAACAAGTGCTCATTGATGGAGAGTGACTAATTAGAAAGAGTCAAACAGTGGTAATCTGTGGCTGAGGGTATCAGGGTTGATGGTTTATAAGGATGATGTTTTTAACAAGGGACATAATCAGTCATTAGCGTGAAAAGCACAACCATCCAAAATGGTTTATAACACCTAGTGTCCGTGGATCTTGATTTTTAAGGCTGTAAAAGCCAGATCCAATGCAAAATAAGTTTTGTTAAAGACGCAATTTAACTTTTTGTGTTTTCACTTAAATACGTGTATATTACTCTCCAGAACTTCATCAGAAAAGTCTAAATCTTTGTCCATTGACACTTAGTTGAAAGACTTAGAGAGGATAGCTAAGGTTTCCCAGCCAGAAGTCATTCCACTGAGTTATTCACTGAGTCAGTGAAAACACAGGTATCTGTTTTCTCCACAGAGACACATGGCTACCAGCTCTCACTACAGCACAGAGATGGAACATCAACAGTAATGGCAGAGCAATGACTGCTAACCACATGTGAGACGCCCACCAAATTCTGAACTAGGGTTTGTGAGCCACAGTCAGAAGAGGAAGAAGGTGTACTTACTTAAGGGGTATCTGACAAAGATTTTTATTGTGTCTTAATTTTTGTCACGGGCTATTACTGAGGCATTGTATCTGCACACTCCCTCCACCACTCCAGTGGGCATTTCGTTTTTGTTTTTTTTTATTTTTATGACAGAGACAGAAGTAAACATCTGTAGCACTGCTCTACTGTTCATGAAGTTTCCTCACCATGCAGTTGGGGGCCTTCATCCGGTCCTCTTTCCTTCTTCCCCAAAGTCCCTTGCTTTGGTGCAATACACCACACCTCGTCCAGGTTTCAGGCTATGATTTTCACTTGTCTTTATTCCTAAGTTCCATCTATAAGTGAGTTCATTCTGGACTGATCTTTTTTTCTCACTTGTCTTACTCAACATAGTACCTTCAAATTCTGACCAAGTTTTTGCAAAGGGGAGAACCTTATCATCTTAAAAATTTTCCTAGGACTCCATTGTGTATATAGATTACTTTCTTAGCCAGACAGCTCTTGGTGGGTATGTGGGAATTTCCAAGTTTGAGTCGTTACAGACTGTGTTGCTATGAACACAGGTGGCGACAGGTCTTTTCAGATAGGTACTTTTGTTTTCCTTGGGTATACCTTTAGGACTGGCATTTCTGGGTCATCTAGTAGGCCCATTGCTAGTATTCTGGTGAGCTTCCAGACTGTTTTCCATAGGGGTTGGCCCAATTTATATTTCTCCCTGCAATGTAGGAGTGTTTCTTTCACCCACAAGTCCTCTCCAATAGTTGTCATTTCTTTCTTTTAATATTTATTTATTTATTTATTCATTCCCTTTTGTTACCCTTGTTGTAGTTATTATTGTCATTGTTGGATAGGACAGAGAGAAATGGAGAGAGGAGGGGAAGGCAGAGAGGGAGAGAAAGACAGACACCTGCAGACCTGCTTCACCACCTGTGAAGTGACTCCCTTGCAGGTGGGGAGCTGGGGGCTCTAACCGGGATCCCTACGCTAGTTCTTGCACTTTGCGCCACGTGCGCTAAATCCGCTGCGCTACCACCCAACCCCGTGTTTTTTTTTTTCTTTTTCAGATAAGAAAAGTAGAAATTTGAATTACTTGCCTGTAGGAAATGGGAAACTCATGACTCAAATCCAAGGCAAACAACTTCCCTTGCTATTAGTTTCCATCTGCTATTAGTTTCCATTGACTGTTTTACCCAAGTAAACAGAAGTTTGGTCTCTGAGAGCCAAAAATGTCTATTTCTATAGAGAGATTTAGGTTGCGTTTTCACTTTAGAAGTGTAGTTACTCCTGAATTTTTTCCTAGTGCATTTATGTGGTCCTTGATACATAAGTTTAGATTGTGCTATAATAACCTAATAATGGTTGCATGGATCAGGAGATTAAGAAGAAATGAGTGCAGATATTCAGACACCAATGACAAGAGAGCTTCTGACCCCAGTTTCATTGGCTTCTGTTTCTATGATGCTTGCCTTACTCTGTACAAAGTTCATTACATATAGTTGACTATTCCATGCACAGAAATCATGGCTGGGATTTGAAGTGTGCTTTAGAACACTAAATGGCTGTCCATTTTTCTTCCCCCCCTTTTTTTTAACCCCATTCATAACAATGCCTAAGTCACTTCTCTGATGACTTGAAAAAAAGTGCTACATTTCATTGAGAATTTCTTTCAACAACTACTTCTGCAGAGTCAAGTGGCTCTTCACTTAAGGTCACACAGAATTGTCTACTGATTCCTAAGTATAAATCAGGAAACAATGATGAATCTAAATTATTGTTTCCCTGAGTATTTATTACAGGTAACCCTTCAACTTGGGGTTTTGAATCTCTGTTTGAACAATGTAGAGAAGCACAAAGCTACCAATCACTGAGACCTCCAATGAAATGTTATTTGTGAATCGAACAATGTACTTGAGAAAGAAACCCTCCTGCTATTGTGAAAATCAAGAGACTCAGCAACCACTCCCTGGGGAGGCCTGGGAATTGCATTGTTCTTGTACAGCATCCTGTGTTCTTGGTAATTTCTAGGGTAGGTGAGGGCCGCAGTCAATTGCTGAGTGAATATGCCTGTGTGGATATCAAATTTTTAACACAAATTCTGCATGAGTCAATCTCAGGCTGAATTGCATTATTCTTTTTTTTAAATCTTTTTTTAATATTTACTTATTTATTTATTCCCTTTTGTTGCCCTTGTTGCTTTATTGTTGTAATCATTAATGTCATCGTTGTTGGACAGGACAGAGAGAAATGGGGAGAGGAGGGGAAGACAGAGAGGGGGAGAGAAAGACAGACACCTGCAGACCTGCTTCACCGCTTGTGAAGCAACTCCCCTGCAGGTGGGGAGCCGGGGGGCTCGAACCGGGATCCTTACTCTGGTCCTTGCACTTTGCGCCACCTGCACTTAACCCGCTGTGCCACCTACCACCCAACTCCCTGCACCATTCTTTTGACAGTGTGTAGTAGCCTAAAATGATGCTGGCTCTAGCTCATCTAGCTGGTTATAGATATCTAACATCTCCAAATAATGAACTCCTGGATGTAATTATGGAAGTGTGTCTGTTGGTAACATGCACAGCCATCGTATATATCAGCTACTAGTTTAGTGGGAGGAAACAGATTTAAATCAGTGGTTAAAGAAACGAGTACAAGAGGAAGCTGTCTGCTGTCACTGATATTTATGGAATATTTTTAAGTCTATTCTACAGATCTTCCATTCATGTATTTATGAAATTGATGAGTGGTGAGTGGAACTCCTTTTGCCTTAATGCAAGTAAATAGCAAATAGTATATTCATAGAGTAAGCTTGTTACAAGAAAGGGATAGATAATTATCCTGTCACTCTTGATTGATCATCAAAAATAGCCTCAAAGATCATTTCAATGTATTGCGCTCCTTTCAAAATGGTTTCAACTTTTGGAGCTGCAGTTTAATTTTAAAATTACTGGATGACAGTTTCAGTTATGTATCAAGTATTTTCCATAAAATCAGAATTAAATTCATTTTTATTTATCTATTTTTTTTATTGTTGCCACCAGCGTTATTGCTGGGGCTCAGTGCTGGCCACTTCCTGTGGCCATTTTTTCCATTTATGTTTTTCCATCTTTTTCTTCAGTAGGACAGAGAAAAATTGAGAGGAGAGGGGTGAGAAAGAGGGAGAGAGAAAGACACCTTCAGAACCGCTTCACCACTTGGGAAGTGACACTTCCTCTCTGTAGCGGGAAGTAGAGGGTCGAACCCACATCCTTGAGCATGGTACTGTGTGCACTCAACCAGGTGTACATCCACCTCGCATACCATTTTTACCCCCTGAGAACAGATCATTCTTTTAACGCACATGAGTTTAAGGAACTAATAATAGAGGAATACTATCAGCATAAGAATTGTATTTTCCCTAGGTAAATCATCAGATTTTAATTGTTTTCTGACAATTTTAAGAGTAAAATTGAATATCCATTTTGTTTCAGTAAAGCCAGTCATGTAAGAAGAATAGAATATATTTTTCTGGGGGATTTTTTTAAATGGATAAACTCATACAAGATTCTAACAGAGTCATTATTTTTAGACAGGAAAAGTGTTCCAACTCAGAAACAAAAAACGAAAGAAGTGAAATATCTCTGTATTCCAGACAGTCTCCCCTAGCTTTATACTAGTTGCCTGACCTTAGATGAATTGCTTAACTTTCCTAACCTCCAGTGCCTTCTCCACCTATAATTGGGCATAATGGTCACCTCACAAAATAAGGATGCAATTTAATAATGTGTGCAAGTTCCTAGCAGAAAGCCTGGACAGGGTAGCCTCTCATTAAGAGTTAATAACTATGGAAATGGACTAAAAAGGTTTTCTGACTAATTGGGGTCATGTGCCTTTATCATCAAAAATACATTTGAGCTAATTTTCCACAGCAAACCAACAGATTCACGTGGACCACTCTAAATAAAATGCTCATGGAGTGATCTATCTGCAAGAACATCATTAAAACTATACTTCTCAAAAGCACATTGTGTTGATTTTTGTGGAGAAAATCTATAGAACACTCAGGGGAAACCAGAAACAATGAGAGGAATTGATTTAATCCTATCACAAATACTAAGCTAAAATTGCCAGGTACTTACATTCTAGAACAAATAACCTCTAATATAAAATTTTGCATGACAAATAGATCTCAATCTACCTGTCAGCTGGAAGACAGATTCATTCTTTTATGGGAGACTGGGTCTAGAATTGGATCTAGGTCTTAGAAGACTCAAGATTATTGGGCCAACCGTTTAAGAAAGATTATCTGTGGAAGCAAACAGACAACAGCTTGCAAGCCAGGGGACATCTATTTCTTTTCTTTTCTTTTTTTTTATTTTATTTTATTTTATTTATTTATTCCCTTTTGTTGCCCTTGTTTAATTGTTGTAGTTATTATTGATGTTGTTGTTGTGGGATAGGACAGAGAGAAATGGAGAGAGGAGGGGAAGACAGAGAGGGGGAGAGAAAGACAGACACCTGCAGACCTGCTTCACCGCCTGTGAAGCGACTCCCCTGCAGGTGGGGAGCCGGGGGCTCAAACCGGGATCCTGACGCCGGTTCTTGAGCTTAGCGCCACCTGCGCTTAACCCGCTGCGCTACAGCCCGACTCCCATCTATTTCTTTTTATCTGTTTTCATTTTTTATTATTTTAACACTAGTTTGTAATACGATGAAATTTAGGAGTTTGGTTTCACTCCTACATAGATGTGTACAGTAGTTAACTACCCCACTACCGAAGCTGCTTCTGCTGAGATTTTTCCGTTTCCTGCAGAGATTGATTGTAGAATTCCAGCCATCCATCCCTCAATGGTACTATGTCATAAGGGGAAAGCCAGCAACATTTGAGTAATTCCAGCAGGAAGTGGCTGTACCTCCATCAACTTCGCCTGAGAGCAACAGCAATAATTTACTTGAAAGTACCCTCTGCTTCCAAAGATGAGTCTTGTTTTGGATGAGATATGGCTATACTGATATGGGAAGTTGTTTTATTATTAATATTATTTTTAATTTTACATATAGTCCCTGGGCACTACTACTAATCCATGGCTCGAACCCGAGTTCTTACGGGGAACTCTGTGTGCTTAACCAGTAAACTACTTTATTTGAAATTCTTTATTTGAAAAAAGAAAGCGGTTTCTTTTATGACTGTCACGGGATGAACCACTTTCAGAATAAATCAGCAAGATCTCCTTGTCCATATTGATTGTGGGATTTTTTTGTATTTATTTATATTTTTACATTTTTTTGTATTTATTTATTTTGTTGCCTTTGTTGTTTTATTATTGTTGTTATTGTTGTTGTCGTTGTTGGATAGGACAGAGAGAAATGGAGAGAGGAGGGGAAGTCAGAGAGGGGGAGAGAAAGACAGACACCTGCAGACCTGCTTCACCTCTTGTGAAGCGACTCCCCTGCAGGTGGGGAGCCTGGGGCTCCAACCGGGATCCTTCTTCTTCTAGCGTTTTCCCTTCTTCCGTGGCCAGTTAACAGCGTCAGGTTGAGCCTGATGTCAAGTTTCGAGACCTCCTTTGAATCTGGAGAGGTGGTAGTCGTTGACTATGTGGGTCATAGTCTGTCTGGAGCCGCAGGGGCAGTTCGGGTGGTCTCTGGCTCCCCAGCGGTGGAACATAGCGGCGCACCGGCCATGGCCTGTTCCATAGCGATTGACCGGGATCCTTATACTAGTCGTTGTGCTTTGCGCCACTTATGCTTAACCCACTGGCTGCGCCTGACTCCCTGACTGTGGGGTTTTCATGGGAATTTTCTCTGAGTTCCATCAGGTTTGGGCCAATGAGCATGGTGATACCAGTAGATAGGTCAGTGTGATGTTCTGTAGAATAGGAAACGGAGCAGATCTCCTGAGACTAATGCAACAGAGCAAGAGCACAAAACAAGTATCGAGACTAAGAGGTGTTTGCTGCCTTCTTTCAATTATACTTCCTGTTTTCTGAAGACATTAGACACTATTTCTAATTGCTCAGTATATGTATCAGCTTAATATCTACTTTCATTATCCCTCTATAATTTTATTACTTTTTGGCTGCCTGGGTGACCTTGTCAATATTTTTGAATTCTTTCCACTTATTCAAGTATTTCAATCCTAAAAAAAAAAAAAAATTTCCCTCTGAAAACACATGTGGTTGGTGAACTCGAACTAAAGTAAAGGACTTTGGGGTGGAGGGGGTGGGTTCAGCTCCTGGAACATGATGACAGAGGAGGACCTAAAGGGGGTTAGATTGTTATGTGGAAAACTGGGAAGTGTTACACATGTACAGACTGTTGTATTTTACTGTTGGCTGAAAACCATTAATTCCCCCCCCCAATAAAGAAAAAAAATTGTTCAGCACATACACACACAAATCATACACATTTGGAAAATGATGATATCTGGATATTTGAATTGCTGTCTTCCTTTCCTTTCCAGCACTTAGCACACCTGTGTGTTACTGAGATATTATTTGACAACTCTCATAGGCCTAAACAACTTCTGTAATGGTAGAAAGTCAAATAATATTCAGTGTAAAATGCATGTGACTAGGAGTTGGCACAGTAGGTAGTGCACAAGGCTCTGGCGTGTGGCTCTGGTACTGTATATGCCAGAGTGACGCCAGGTTCTCTCCCCTGTTATCATGTTCATAATAAATAAAATCTTTAAGGAAATGAGACCTAGTGCCAGGCAGTGGCGGACCTGGCTGAGCACACCTGTCACAATGCAGAAAGAGTGAGGCTCAGGGCCCCCAGGCCCCACTGGAAGGGGAGAAGCTTTGCAAGCAGTGAAGCAGTGTTGCAGCTGTCTCTCTCCTTCTCTATCTTCCCCCTTTCCCTCTTAGCTTTGCTGTTTCTATCAAATAAATAAATATTTTTTTAAAGAAAAGGAAACCTAACTGACTAAAATGTTGCAGTGGGAATGTAAAGAAGAAATATCTACTCTTGTACTCCAGACTAAAGAATACAGAATAACTCCATTATAATACAGTTCCAACGTAGTTGTCAGGAATATATCACTTAAAGGTTGCTTGTTTGTTTTTGGTAAACAAACATTGTGACACTGAAAAGGAAGGCCACATCCAACTAAGCCACGTAGTACCATGCTCAGGGACCTGGGTTTGAGCTCTTGCTCACCACGTGGAGGGTAGGGGTTGCCACACCAGTAGTGAAGCTGGTCTGCAAGTGTCTATTTTTTCCTCTTCCTCTCTATCTCCCTTTCTCAATTTCTTTCTGTCTAATCCAATAAAACAGAAGAAAATGGACGCCAGGAGCAGTGGATTTGTAGTGCCACCACCAGGCCACAAAGATAACCCTGGAGGCAATGGAAGGAAGGAAGGAAGGAAGGAAGGCAGGCAGGCAGGCAGGCAGGCAGGCAAAATGGAAGGGTTAATTAAATGTAAAATCTTAAAGACCAAACAGGAAAAACAATTCAAATACTATGGTAAAGATTGGGTCAGCTTTTGGTAGAGGCTGTGGTGGACATACTTACCATGTATGGTTGTGAAATGCTTTCCTGGAAATCTTATAATTTTGTAAAACTATGTTCAATTATTCATAAAAGGTGAAAGAAAGAAATAAGAGATTGGACCATAAATATTTTAATACATAGTCCGAGTTCCTATTAAAAATCCGTTTAAAATAATGATCTTCTGACATGGTATAATATGAGGGCAATTATGAATCTAGGAACAAAATTAGATTAACTTCTTATTATACCAAATATGGTAGAAAATTATCTGTGGAAAACATAGAATTTGCCAATGCAAAGATTTGTAAACACTGGTAAGTTACTATCAATATGTTAAAAGCATAATAGATAGAACAATTCAATAACTGTGAGGTAAGATGATATGAAATATTGCCTTGGAAACTGATTCTAACAAAAACACTTGAAAAAAAATATATATATTGGGAGCTGGGTGGTGACACATCTAGGAGAGTGCAGATATTACAATGCACAAGGACCTGGGTTCAAGGCCCTGGTCTGCACTAGCATGACAAAAACTTCACAGGTAGTGAAGCAGGGCTGGAGGTTTGCCCTCCCCCTTCTCCCCTCCCCTCCCTTTCCCTCCTCCTCCCCTCCCTCTCCCACTTCTTCTCCTCTCCCCCTCACTCTTCCCTCCCCCTCCCTCTCCCTCTCACCCCTCCCCCTCCCCTTCCCTCTCACTCCTCTTTCCCCTCTGTCTAGCAAATCTTCTTTAAAAATCACTTTTCCCCTGCTTTTTCAATGTGCATGTGATGGTTCTACTCATGAACAATTAGCAAAAGATTATGTAGTAAGGGAAAGAATATTTGAAAATGAAAAATTATCAATGAAAACCTTCTAAATTTCAGAATAGCAATATATTTTAATGCTCTAAATGTAAAATACATATACACATTTAAGAACTTTACATCGTTGTCATCTGGGAGGTGGCGCAATGGATAAAGCACTGAACTCTCAAACATGAGGTCCCGATTTCAACCCCCAGCAACACATGTACCAGTGCAATGTCTGGTTCTTTCTCTCTCTTCTCCTGTCATTCTCATTCATAAATAAATAAAATATTTAAGAAAAAGAATGTTGCATCATTTACTTCACTTTTGGCATAAGTAATCAAAATCAGAATTTTAAGTAAGCTTGTATAAATAAATATATTTTTATAAATTTTAGTCTGAGGATATGTTTTTTCATACATTACTATTTTTGCTTTTTAATTATTGACAAATGTTTATGAACTATAACTTATTCCCAAAGCACAGGATTAGAGTTAGTGTGATCACAGGTATTTTTGTTCCCATATTTAAAGCAGGGTCGCTCTCTCTCTCATTTCTAAATTTTGTGAAGTCCCTTGGTAAAGGCAGTAGTTGAACACCTGAGCTGTTTGAAGGCCTATGACTTTAGATGATAAGAGAGATGGTGAAGGCACACATCAGGGGTACATTCTACTTTTCCTTCTGTATGTGTGTGGCCCCACACTTCATCCTCATGTATGATACATAAGACTCAGCTCTGAAGAAGGATTTATAATAATATTTGTCAGAACACTATCTATAGTACATTTATAATGGGAAATTCATCTTGAAAACTTTAGACATTATTTTACAAAGGAGGTATATTATGCCCAGAAGTCAAATCCTATGTTTATGATGAGTTAGTACCTTGTTACAGAAAAGATAAGCAATGCTGCTTCACTTCAAAATGTAAATCACTAGCAGACACACTGCTAACCCATATATTAATTATGAAACTCTTTTTTCCTCCTTTCACTTTCCACTAAGCCCTTCATTTAGTTGCTCTGCGAACCCGTTCTTGCCACTCTACAAATTAAATTCTAAAAGGATCTTTGAAATACTTCAACCACATCTATATATCACATCAAAAGGTTCAGAAGTTCTTGTCATGTGTTATTTACAGGTTTTTTAGGACTTTTATTAAGCTAGAAAATGGCATCCTAAAAGCATGTGTACTGATTTCAAAACAAAGGTGTTTATCCTTCTAAATGCTCTTATACTGCCAACAGCATGAAAGATTTCCTAGCATTATTTTAAATGCTTTTATAAAGAGAAATGAAACAATAAGAGCTCCTCAGTATGATGATAAGTGTTAAGTGTTAGAAGTTTTTACAAAAATACCAAGAACATTTTTTAATGTGGTATAATTTAGGAAGTTTAGTAAATGTATTTTACACAGCAAACTTTTGCATTTTACTAGCATATGGGATTTAAACATAAAAAGGCATGTAAGAGTTATATGATTCTGGAGTCAATTAGATGTTTCAATGGTCACAAGGTAATTCAGTCATGCTGCTGCTTTACTTTGAAATAAGCATTCTCAAATTAGTCACAAAACATGAATGCATCCTATTCTAACGTCATGAATCTGCAGAGACCACTCAGAGAGCTGAAAGATTTAAACCTGGGGCATGTTAGTAGTTACTGTTCAGTTTCATCTCTGTCATTTCCCTTCAACTTTTTATAAATATCTTCAGGAATTCAGTAAACTAGCTCCTAACTAAATCTGAAAATACTAGCAGATCCTTGTCATTCTAGACAGTTCTATAATAATTGAATGGGACTTGGAGGGATGAGTAATTAAAAAAAAAAAGATTTATTTGGTGTATTTTTCTCTTATTTCTTTTATTCTGCCATTTTTTTTATTGTTGTAGTTATTATTGTTGTTGTTGTTGTTGGATAGGACAGAGAGAAATGGAGAGAGGAGGGGAAGACAGAGAGGAGAGAAAGACAGACACCTGCAGACCTGCTTCACCACCTGTGAAGCGACTCCCCTGCAGGTGGGGAGCCGGGGTTCGAATATTCTGCCATTTTTTTAAAAGAGTTTTTTTTGTTGTTGTTTGTTTGTTTGGGTTTTATTTTTTGTTTGTTTTCTTTGTTTGTTTTTTGCCAAGAGTATATCTCTGGGGCTTGGTGCTTGTACAACTCTATTCCTTTTATCTATTTTCATTTGTCTACTCAGAGAGTGAGAGACAGAGACAAAGAGAGAGACAGAGAGACTGCACTACTGCTCTTGAAGCTTCACCCACCATGTTTTTTCCTGTGACCAGCAAGGGTTCAAACCAAGGTCTTCAGGAATGGTGATGTGTGACTCTCCCCTGGAAGCCATCTGCTGCCTCCCCTCTTCCCCTGCATTTTTAATTCAAATGTAGTAAAATCAGAAGAGAAAAAAATAAGTGGTGAGCCAATAGGTATGGTGGCATTGCAGTTTTAAAGTAAAACTGGGTAGAAAGATAAGCTTTGATTATACTTGTAGACAGTTTGGAGAATAGAATGTATATTGAAGAATAGAGACTAGGAATTTTACACAGTAAGTTAGAATTGCCAGAAAGACAAACACAGACACATACAAATACACACATACACACTAACAACAACAAAAATACTTTCCCAAAACATATTTGAAAAATCTAATCGAGTTTAAAGGATATCTAAATATACAATTACAGCAAGAGAAATCAATTGTTTGCCTCTCACTACCTGACAGACAACTGCAGGGAAATAAAGTCAAGTATAAAATATATTATAAAATATTATATATCCTTACCCCACAAAGTGAATATATATATATATTTAAATATTTTATTTTATTTATTTATTCCCTTTTGTTGCCCTTGTTGTCTTATTGTTGTAGTTATTATTGTTGTTGTCGTCATTGTTGGATAGGACAGAGAGAAACGGAAAGAGGAGGGGAAGACAGAGAGGGGAAGAGAAAGACAGACACCTGCAGTCCTGCTTCACCGCCTGTGAAGCGACTCCCCTGCAGGTGGGGAGCCGGGGTTCGAACCGGGATCCTTATGCCGGTCCTTGTGCTTTGCGCCACCTGCGCTTAACCCGCTGCGCTACAGCCCGACTCCCAAAGTGAATATATTTTTATTCAGCTAAAAAAGTAGATTTTTTTTTCATATCTCTGAATAACATTCATTAAAATAAACCTTAGCCAGTGCTTGAAACAAATGCCAATGCCTTTAAAATATGTGAGGTAATAGTTGGTCTGATCTCTAACCCAAGAATTTATAATAATGCAACAGTGGTTGTTGTTAAAATTCGGGAAGGCTCTTGCCGGGCGGGTCTAGCTTCACGGCGGGTAACAGAGTCGCGGAGATAACGGCTGGGCAGGGAAGCTGTATTTCTTTATTCAGGAACAACGATTCATAAACTAAGACAAACTAATCACCAAACAGAACTCGGCTGTCTCTTTGCGGCGGCACAAGCACTCCCTCTTACTCTGTAACTCTGGAACTCTCTAACTCTGGAACTCAGGAACTCTCGAACTCTCGTACTCGGGAACCCTCTGAAACTCTGGCACACTGGAACTCTCTCTTACTCTGAAACCCTGAAACTCTCGAACTCAGGAACTCAGGAACTCTGTCACTCTCGAACTCAGGAACCCTCTCCCGGGGTTCCTTGGGGCGGGGCCAAGCAGGCCCGCGAAATTAACAGGACTCATCCAATTCTCTTGGCGGGAGAGGGCTAGAACAAACCAATGTAAAGCATACGACAAGTGGTAAACACATGCAGATAAAAACTGTACGGCTCCAGATAATCACTAGATTAAGTAAGGAGTCCCATAGAAAAGAAAGTCAATATGTAGGACTGAATGAAAACAGAAGTACAACAAGATAACAAAAGTTTTACGGTACAATTAAAACGGTGCTCGGAGGGAAATCGGTCAGTTGGGCCAAAGCAAAAGTAAAAACATTTGCCCTTTGAAAATTCACCAGAAGACAATAAAACATAAGGTGCAAGTGGGGTGAGACTATTTGCAAACTGCGCATTCAACAATTGACTGGTAACTGAAATATAATAAAGGAATCGATTTTTTCACTGAAGAGCTTCTACAGGTAGGAGATTCGCACATGAAGAGCACAGGGGAAAGTAAGACACGGATGGAATTTGGGGAAGGAATATAAAAGGGCACAACCATTGAGGGGAACTGTTTTGCAGATATATGGAATCTAAATGTCTAACTACAAAATGAATCGTATTTGAGTATTTGGCATTGCTCAAAAGAGTAATAAAAACTGATATTTCAAAACCCTTCTTACAAAGCTGCCCATGTCAGCATGGTTACAGAGCGAGAATTAACCACCATCCACTGCAAGGAAGCGAAAGATGTTTATTTACGAATTTGAATCCGGGCCGAGATGGTGACTGGCAGCAGTCCACCAAGCTCGACCCTGAACAGGGCTCAAACCACACAATTTGTAGAAATCCAGAACACACTCAGGGAGGTGGAACACATCACCTTATCATTTTACATCCAATAACATGCTATAGAAAACGCGGAATCCAATCATTTCAAACTTAGCAGAAAGCAGGGTCCATTCAAAGCCAAGTGCGGGCTAATTTTAAACATTGCAAAGTCACACAACCAATATAATCTAGCCAGGTAGGGTCACCACATCCCCCCGCCATCAGCTATGACCATCCACCCGGTAAACAGCATTCCTCAAACCCTGTGCAAAGGCCCTGATATGGCTTGCCCTATGCAGGGTCCTTCAAGCAACCTGTAAAACAACTGATGGCCTCTACTGATTAGGTCCTGTTTTTCAAGGGGAAAGAGCAAGGAATTTTCCATCTCACACCACAAACAACTTATACTAAAAGCACTTAACAAATAGCTGCATGAAAGAGAACTTTTAAAACTACTTCTAACATTCCTTAAAACTACTGCTTCTAACAAGCATCAGTCCTAACAGACCCAAAGTGGACAGAGCCCAGAAGTCCTGTAACAGGTGAATGATTAAGCACGCCACCTTACAGCAAGGACGGAGTGTGAATCATCAATAAAGTGAACGGGTTATTGACGAGGGGAATGATGCGTGTAAATGTCCAGAAAGTGATGTTACAGGGAAAAAGTGAACTTCACACACTCTCATTGGATTCCACTGGCGTAACGCGTTTGAAGTGAGAAAACTGGGGAATTGGAGGACATTTCTGTGTCTGGTGGTTGATCATGACAAGAAGTTCAGTGAGAATGGAATGAGAACAGAAAACTGATGCTTCTGTCATTGGAACTCCTTAGGAACTTGGCTGTGGTGATGAGTACAGAACACTCCTCAGTGATACACTTGTATAGAACTTTATGGGCACACACATGAATATAAATAAAGCAAGATGAATATGAATGAGATCTGTGGGTTGCTTCAAAGTCAATGTTATGTTCATGGTATTCTCTGGTAGTCCTGCAGAGTGTTTGCCTGGGTTAAAGCAGAGCCAAGTATGCAAGGGACCCTTCTCACTTCTGTAAACTGCATGCAAATGCCTATTTCAAAAAGAAAAAAAAAAGGTTGAATCAACATATTGGATTAGCTGGACTTGAACAAAAGGAGAGTGCTTTTTGTAACCAGTGAGCTATTTTGTTCCTTCCTTGACAAACGTTCTTAAGCAAAAGAAGTCAAGATAATCATGACTAAGTTTTCCAAGAGAGAAAGACTAGTGTGCTTTACTGCAGTCTTGGGCTGCATTTCAGTCACGTTGGAATTGGGTTCCTGGTAATGGGTTTTCTTTCAGAGATGGTTGTTTGCCTTGAGAAGCACTAGTTTGCTGACGGATTGAGTGGCAAGCAGCTGGGGGGAAGAGTGATTCCACTCACAAGAACCAGAGGGAAACCTCCCATTTCACTGCAGGGGTGATCTCCCCCCAATCAGCATTAGGGTGGAAGCAGCCTTTGTTTAGCAAGGCTGAGCTGTGTATGTGGTTCAGTGGTGCCCACAGACCAATAGCTCCCAAGAGCTGGAGACACTCATGGTGTGAGGAGTCTGCCATCCGCATTGCTCTGCCCACTCCCCTGCCCCTCAAGCAGTAGGGAGATAAAGGCCCACCTGACCTCTCACAGTCCTGGCTAACCTGATAATTTGTTTCTGGCATAATCACCCTCAGAAGTGTCCCAGTTTACATGACAAATTATAGGGTTGCCACACTTGGAGGTGTGTGCTTTCAGTAACTCCACAGAACATGAACTTTTCAGGAATGCATGCATTTAGTTGGGGCATGACAGCTCATAAGGGTACCCCCAAAGAGAGTTCAGAGCTGACTGTGAGGAGGCTGGTAATTTCACGTCTGAGGATTGGATGTCTCACTGACTCACTGCTTGATGGTCAATTAGCAGTATTAAGTCTTCAAAGGGACAACTGAGCTTTCCTTACATGAATTCTGAGTGATACTAGAGGTTGAGTCAAGAGAACCATTGCTCCCATTCAGTATGCAGTATTCAGTTAAGTGAGTTATATGGAAATCACCAGGACTTAGGCAGGAAAGTCAGATTAATCTGTTGAGCAGGGAACTTGCATGCTAGAGGGCCCAAGGTCACAGGTTCAGCCCCTAGCACTGTCTATTCCAGAGCTGAGGAGAGTTCTGTTACATTCTATCTTTGCTCATAATAAATACATAAATAAATCTGGAAAAAAAACACTAAGATTTTAATAACTCAATCTAAACAATCACACAGATTATACCTATAGCTTATATTTGTTTAATACAAAGTCCTGGTGCGCAAAGCACACAGCAGTTTCCTTGCTTCATTTGGGAGTCAGCTCTGTGACACACTGAGGGTCTGTTTTGTACATGTGTTTTACTGGAACCCGGCGGCCATGCTGTTATTGATGGTTTGAATGTACCCCACATTTGTTTCACTCTTCTTCTTCTAGCGTTTGCCCTTCTTCCGTAGCCAGTCAACAGCGTCAGGTTGAGCCTGATGTAAAGTTTCAAGGCCTCCTTTGAATCTGGAGAGGTGGCAGTCGTTTACTATGTGGGTCACAGTCTGTCTGGAGCCGCAGGGGCAGTTCGGGTCGTCTCTGGCTCCCCAGCGATGGAACATAGCGGCGCACCGGCCATGGCCTGTTGGATAGCGATTGAGGAGGGCCCGATCATAACGTGCTAGGTCAAAGCCGGGTTGATGCTCGCAGGGGTCTGTGATGAGCTGTTTGTTCTTGACCTCAGCTGACTGCCAACTCTGTTTCCAAGAGTCTGGAACAGAGAAGTTCAGTGTAGGCGTAGGGGACCAGATTGGGTGATGAGACGTCAAGCGTTGGACAGGGTGGGCGAAGATCTCCGCGTATATTGGCAGGTCCGGTCGAGCGTAGACGTGGGAAATGAACTTAGATGATGCCGCATCCCGACGAATATCTGGCGGGGCGATGTTGCTAAGAACTGGCAGCCATGGAACCGGGGTGGAACGGATGGTTCCAGAAATGATCCTCATGGAGGAATATAATTTGGAATCGACCAAGTGGACATGGGGGCTACGGAACCATACTGGGACCATCTTTCACTCTAGAAACCATCTTTCACTCTAGAAACCATCTTTCACTCTAGAACCATCTTTCACTCTAGAAAGGCAAAGCAGATCGAGCATTGTCCCTGGGTGCTCTGTAAAGCCTGAAAGAGGCGCCCAGACACTTGGACTGCTGACTCTTAACCTGAGTTATGATTTAAGTCTCTTTACACTTGCCACGCTCAGGTCCATTGCTGAATTGTCTGCAGGTGCAGGAATTCTTGACCGTGCAACAGGAAGTTACATGCTGTCATTACTTGGCTGTTTATCAAGAGGCAGGTTGGTATCTGAAAAGAGTGCCAAACTGGCCTTAGGGGAGATTTTAGTTTAAAAAATGATGAGATAACACTTCACACCTCTGAGAATGTTATACCTCAGAATAAGAGAGACAAGTATTCAGAAGGCTGTGGTGGGGGCAGGTGTGGGTGGTTAAAGGAACCCTTCTACCCTGCTGGTAGGAATGCAAATTGGTCAAACCCCTATGGAGAGCAGTCTGGAGAATTCTCAGAAAGCTAGAAATTGATCTGCCCTATGACCCTGCAATTCCTCTCCTGGGGATAGATCCTAAGGAAGCCAACACACCCGCCCAGAAAGATCTGTGTGCACCTGTGTTCATAGCAACACAATCTGTTGGCGTTCCAGTGGCACAATCATTTTGCGCACGGTACTTACACAGCAGCACAATTTGTATTATCCAAGACCTAGAAGCAACCCAAGTGTCCAACAAAAGATGAGTGGTTAAGGTTGTGTTCTATATACACAATGGAATACTACTCAGCTGTTAAGAATGATGAAGCCACCTTCTTCACTTGCATCTTGGACATATCTTGAATCTGTTCAGTGAGATAAGCCAGAAAGAGATGGATGAATATGGGAGGATCTCACTCATGATCAGAACTTAAACAGAAAAGGGAAGCACAAAGTAAAACCTAGACTGGGTTTGGCATATTGCACCAAAGCAAAGGACTCTGGGTAAGGGAGGGAAGGGAAGCCAGAGGGACAAGGAGGGAAGGGGAGGGGAGGGGAGGGGAGGGGAGGGCAGGGGCGGGAAGGGAAGGAAAGCCTTGGGATCCTGGTGCATGATGGCAAAAAACAGAAGACCAAGGCTGACTGTGAGAGTGTTTTGCAAACACCTGTATTGGTGAGGTGAGGAATTTTACCCATGTGTCAACAACCCTACTATAAAACACGAGACCTTCCATAGGAAAAAAGAAAAGAAACCTTCGACCCTTAGATGCAAATGAAGAGTGATGTTTTATTTGTTTAATTTAAGAAATGAAGCCCTTTGATATTTTCATAGCTTCAGAAAGAAATAAGTTTGTCATTACACCTGGATCTATGATCATATCAGTATATTTTCTGCAAAAGAATAATCATTTCAGCCATGTGAAAATTGTAGGCTGAAAGAGTTCTTTACTATTCAGTTTATGCTACCTACATATTCATGTGTAATCTGGATTCTTCTGGGTAACTTTCAAAAAATACTCATGTTCTTTTAATCATTTTTAACAATATATTTGGTTAGTGGGGTTATTATGCAAAGTAAAATAAATTTTATGTTTTAATTATATGAATAACATGCATTAAAAAGAAAAGAAAAATATAGTGTCTTTGTTTATTTCCATGTTTTATACATTTTAACTGTTGTGAAACTTCTGGGGTTATCTTTTGCATTCTGATTCTTTTTTTTTTAAAGATTTTTTAAAAATTTTATTTATTTATTCCCTTTTGTTACCCTTGTTGTTTTATTGTTATAGTTATTATTGTTGTCGTTGTTGGATAGGACAGAGAGAAATGGAGAGAGGAGGGGAAGACAGAGAGGAGGAGAGAAAGATAGACACCTGCAGACCTGCTTCACCGCCTGTGAAGCGACTCCCCTGCAGGTGGGGAGCCGGGGTTCGAACCTGGATCCTTATGCCGGTCCTTGTGCTTTGCGCCGCCTGCGCTTAACCCGCTGCACTACAGCCCAACTCCCCTTGCATTCTGATTCTTTTGTGCTTCATAACATAAGTAGCAATTTTTAAGTTTTAAAATTAAGTTTTCATAAAAATACTTATTGACAATAAAATTTAAAATGATGTGCAGATAAAGAACTCTTAGTATGCTTTCTATTATTAGATTTGTAGTTATTACCAGTTTTTCATTATCATTAGTACTGCTCACTGAATTCCTGAAGAATGCATTCAAAATGTAAGAACCAGTAACTCCTAGTCATAACTAGGAACACAAATTCTTTTTCTTTCCAGATATGTCATTAAAATAACAATGAAGGCAAAACTTCCTTCGAAGTCATAATGCCACGAAGTAAAGGTTTGTCATTGCATGATCTGATAGTTCTGGAAAGAATTAAAATCCACTAAACATGGTGACATGGCTAAATACTCTCAGGACTGCTTTTGCTGACCTCTGCCCTGGAGAAGTTCAAAAGGAACAACAGCAAAAGGAAAATAGACTTAACCAGTGCTAGTTAGTGATTGAAAAGCTTCACTAACTAACAAGGAAATGTCACAAACAAGGATGGAGGAAATTGTCACAAACAAGCGTTATATTCAGATGTAAGTTTTTTTTGTTTTTTTTGCTCGTTAATAATGATTAACGAGACAGCTGTCCCATGAGTAAAGTTAGTTGTCTCTCAGTGAGAGGGGTGTGTGCACTACTGTTGCCAGCCACTGAGATCTTCCTCCATCTATGTGGACTGGGTTTTCCTCATCTCCTCAGACTTCTCTTGCTTCCTCTTTTAGAGTCCTTGGCTCTGCTGCAGTGCTAAGGGTCTGATTCTTAAGTTCTTTTTTTTTTTAAATTTTTTACTTAAGAAAGGATTAATGAACAAAAACATAAGGTAGGAGGGGTACAACTCCACACAATTCCCACCACCCAATCCCCATAACCCACCCCCTCCCCTGATAGCTTTCCCATTCTCTATCCCTCTGGGAGCATGGACCCAGGGTCATTGTGGGATGCAGAAGGTGGAAGGTCTGGCTTCTGTAATTGCTTCCCTGCTGAACGTGGGCGTTGACTGGTCGGTCCATACTCCCAGTCTGCCTCTCTCTTTCCCTAGTAGGGTGGGTCTCTGGGGAAGCGGAGCTCCAGGACACATTGGTGGGGTCGTCAATCCAGGGAAGCCTGGCTGGCATCCTGGTGGCATCTGGAACCTGGTGATTGAAAAGAGAGTTAACATACAAAGCCAAACAATTTGTTGAGCAATCATGGACCCAAAGTTTGGAATAGTGGAGAGGAAGTATTAGGGAGGTACTCACTGCAAACTCTAGTGTACTTCTGCTTTCAGGTATATATTTTGCAGTAGTTTATGGATACGTGTGAACATATGCTCTCTCTCACAGAAACTGATGTATATCTAGGTTTGGGGACTTTGTTAGAAAGTGAACCACCTGAGATGAAATTAGAGTATACTATGAAAGGAAAGGTCTCACCCGAGTAATGAAGCTAAAGGGTTGTCATTCTACACGTGAAGTCTCTGGACACAGTCTGAGGTGAAGCATGTTGAGGTGGCAATCATTGCGTTGGTTAGGTCGTGATCGGCGGATGCAATATTATTTGGTTTGGATTGGGAGATGCATACGGGAAAGTGGGCCCTATCCAAGGGTTCCAGGACTGGGGGAAGTAGAGGCTCTATAGTGGAGATGTGAGGTTCCTGCTGTCTTAGGGTTCAAAAAGACAATCGATAGTTAATGTTATCATCACATTATTTGGTAATTGGGTTAACTTTGAAAAGTCCTTTTGTTATGGTTTGCTGTACAGTATCCAGTATCTTGTATATAGCTGTGCTATTGGATGCTTCGATTCTTAAGTTATGAATGAGGTGGAAATGGAAACTGGTTCAGTCCCCATGGGAAACAATACAGAAATCCCTCAGAATATTGAAAACGGACCTACCATGTGCTTATCTCTCTCCAAAGAACACTAGAAGCATATCCAAAGAGACCTGTGTGTACCTATTCATAGCAGCTCTATCCATAAAAGTTCAAATTTGGGAACAACTCAAATATGCGATGGCAGGTGTGGTTAAGAAAGTTGTGGCTTATATGAGCAAAAAATAATAGTCATTTGTAGAAGCAGAGAAGATACTAGACTTTTTTTTTTAGTGATTAGTGTCATTTTATTTACATTGCGAGTGAGAAGCATGAGATCAAATGTGAACCTAATTCGGAAATGTGATCACAGTCAGTAAAACTGTCCCTTCACCTACAGAGGACGTTATTATGTTGTCCAGTATAGATGTTTGATACTGCTATGCAAGTCGTTTTTGCTTTAACTGGAAAGTGGAGCTCCCTCAGTTATACTTAAATCACCAGAAAACTAAACTTTTGACTTTGATACAAGATACGATTAGTTTAGAACTCACAATGAAACAATATTATGTGAAAAAGAAGGGTAAATAGCCCTGAGTACTTCATTTAAAATTACTTAAATGTTGTTATAAGTCTATATTTGTCATAAACTTGTCTAGCATCTGTTTCACTTAAACATAGGTCTAACCTATGAAATATTGTAATTCAAGATCAAAACCTTTTTGAACTAGAAGGTGCCTACAAATGAATGTCTAGGGTTCTTTGATTTATGAAAACATAATAAAGACACTGAGATTTTACTTAATTTGACCTTGGTCATCCAGGGACCAGTCAGTGGACTTGAATTTGTTTCAAAAGACACAAGAATGTGTTAAATTCAGAACATTTGGTAAATACTTTTTGTTTTTACAAAATGACTTAATTACAAGAGATGTATTTGTTTCCTCAGTGAGAGAGAGAGAAAAGGTGCCGGAGATGAGAGAGCGCTACTCTATGACATTCAGTGCAGGGGTCACACACAGGGCCCATTCCTTCCAGTCATGTGATCTGAGACCAGGTGGTAGTTCAGCCACAGAACATTCAACAGGGACTCCAGTACAAGAGGGAAGCTTCAGGAACTGTGACGTAGCACTGCAGGCGTCTCTTCCATCAGCATTTCACTCTCCCCTCTTCTCTTTGTCTCTCACTCTCTGGAAGGAAGGAAGGAAGGAAGGAAGGAAGGAAGGAAGGAAGGAAGGAAGGAGAGAAGTGAAAAGAAGACAGAAAGAAAGAAAGAGAGAAAGAAAGGAAGAAAGAAAGAAAGAAAGAAAGAAAGAAAGAAAGAAAGAAAGAAAGAAAGAAAGAAATGGTAAAATGTCTGCCAGGAATGATAAGACATTCAAGCACCAAACCTCAGCAATAATCTTAGTCACACATACAAATAATAATAATAATAATAATTGTGGCATAATTTCACATGAACAATTAAAGCAATTTCTGCTTCAGATTGTAATAATCAGTATATAAATAAAAATGTACACAGGGACCGGTGTAAGGATCCCGGTTCGAGCCCCCGGCTCCCCACCTGCAGGGGAGTCGCTTCACAGGCGGTGAAGCAGGTCTGCAGGTGTCTGTCTTTCTCTCCCCCTCTCTGTCTTCCCCTCCTCTCTCCATTTCGCTCTGTCCTACCCAACAACGAACAACATCAACAACGGCAATGATAATAACCACAAGGAGGCTACAACAACAAGGGCAACAAAAGGGGAAAAATGGCCTCCAGGAGTGGTGGATTCATGGTGCAGGCACCGAGCCCAGCAATAACCCTGGAGGGAAAAAAATGTACTAGCATTATTTAGACATTCTATGCTAATGTTAGATATCAGCAGTTTTTCTCACTAAATCAGAAAAGCAGACACTTACAGGAGAAGCCTGTCTACATTATAGCACTAACCTAAGTAATTTCTTTAGTTTTAAACTAATGACTTTACCTAAAATGTCCTCACCACCATATCTTTCTTACTAGTGATTGTCTGTATCAGTAGGCATACTAAGAATTTTGAACAGATTTATAGCTATTGTTTATAATCTTTCAAAGTCAAAACATTTCTGTATGATTAGCCACAAGACATTTACATTTCGTTTATTTGGTTTTTAAAATGGTTGAATGCAGCAGATGGATAGTTTGTTGAACTGATATATTTCATCATATAGACATGACTTGTGAAGTTGAGAATGGATTTGATTTTCACCATCTGCACAAAGATTTTTTCCTGCATATTTAGTACAATGTGACATCTAATTTAGTTACTATAGTCGCTCTCCATATTTCTAAAAATTCAAATAATTATGATTTACTTGAAATATTCTAAACTCCGTAGACTCTTCACTTTCCAATATGGCCCTGAGTATGAATTAGAAATTACTCTCTCCTTTTACTTTGTTGTTGTCACCAGGGTTATGCCTGAGACTTCGTCCTCCACAGCTCTAACTGACTGAGTGGCCATTTCCCCCCGGAGTTTTCCCTTCTTTTGCTTAGAGGCTGAAAGACAGACAAAACTAGAGAGGGAAAGGGAGGAAGAGAGACACCCGCTGTCCTGCCTCAGGCCTTGTGAAGCTCCCCCCTCTGCAGCAGTGGGGCTGGGGCCTGAGCCTGAGTCTGTGCATGGTAACCTGTATGTTCCACTAGGTAAGACACCACCTCACCCCTAGAAATGATCTTCTACTTGTAAAAGTAGTAACCTGTGTTTAATATTGTCAAAAATGGTAAGAAAATATAAAAGTGAAGAAAGCTTTCACTAAACTACAAGGAAATACAGAATTAACAGCCGATAATTAAAATAACGTATAATAAATCAAATAATGCAATTATACTTTTCTATATAAATCCTCAGTGTTATAGTTCAAAATAATAAGAAAATTAAATTTTATGGTTTTTTTTTGTTTGTTTTATCCCACATATGGGAAAAGAAACACCTTCATGATCTAAGGAACAATATTACAGTTTTGTTGTATGATTGGCAGTACCAATATCATGAAGTATATGGACAAATAATCAGTTTGTCAGTGAAACATTTCAGCAGAATTTGCCAACTCTGCAAGTATGCATTCTTTTCTTTGCAATGGTGGAAGGGGATCACATCAAATGTGTATGTGTGTGCGTTTCATCTATGCTTGCTTGTCTGGGGAACCAAGTATTTACAGGAAAAGGCAATATTGAAGTGGTTTATCCTGGAGACGACCCTGTAAGCTTGGCCTTGCTGTTTTGCTCAACCATTAGAGATGGAAATAAATAATTCCACAGGATAGCAAAGTGAAACTTTTTTTTTTTTGCTTTTTTTTACCTCATGAGAATACTTAAGGAAGGTAATGCAAAGGAGCATATTAAGTTATGCTTTCTTCACCCCAAAGCAAATACAGTTGCATTATTATTTAAAAATTTTTTTATATTTATTTATTTCCTTTTTTGTTGCCCTTGTTGTTTTATTGTTGTAGTTACTATTGATGTCATTGTTGTTGGATAGGACAGAGAGAAATAGAGAGAGGAGAGGAAGACAGAGAGGGAGAGAGAAACACAGACACCTGCAGACCTGCTTCACCGCCTGTGAAGCGACTCCCCTGCAGGTGGGGAGCCGGGGGATCCTTAGGCCGGTCCCTGCGCTTTGTGCCACGTGCGCTTAACCCACTGAGCTACTGCCCGACCCCCACAGTTGCATTATTATCATAAGGTATAAAGGATATTATTCTGTGGTCTGTAAATGCTTGGGTTTGGACTAGGCTAAATAAATCTTTGCTGCAATTCTTAGTATCTGCATTTCCTTAAGATAAGTACTAATGAATCTATAGGGTTCATTTTCCCCATCAAGAAGTTCTGAATAACTAGCAGGCATAACCTCACATAATTGTTGGAAGGAATGAAATGATTAACATGTAGAAAATAGCAAAATTTCTAGAACATAAAATTGGGTTATAAAAATTAGATATTATTGTCATCGTGTAGAGAGACTGTGTGATTATAGTGATGATAAGCCATGTGATTAAAAAGCATGTGTAAGACTCTAGTTTCATTTGAATCGCTATTATTCTTGCATGTAAATTTTCTTATTATGCAGTAAAATGTATGATTTAATGATATTAAGTGAGTCAGTTTTAATTAATTTTTAATTTTATTTTCCATTTCCATATTAGGGATTTAATGAATTACAGTAGTTACTTTGATTTTATTAGTGTTTATAGAGGACTGAATTTTTTTTTTAGTTATTCTTTCTTTATATTTTTATTGGGAGGTTAGTGGTTTGCAGTTATTGGCACATGGGTACAGTTTATCTCACCAAGAGAAGAGTCTGTAGAACACTCTCACCCCTGTCAGGTCCACCATTGTTTACCAGACATGAAAGCTCCACCTCACCCCCCCCTCCTCTCTGTGTTCTTCTTTCCCAGAATCCTTCGCTTTGGTGCAATTTTTTTTATTATTGTTGTAGTTATTATTGTTGTTGTTGTTGTTGTTGTTGTCATTGTTGGATAGGACAGAGAGAAATGGAGAGTGGAGGGGAAGACAGAGAAGGGGAGAGAAAGACAGACACCTGCAGACCTGCTTCACCACCTGTGAAGTGACTCCCCTGCAGGTGGGGAGCCGGGGGCTAGAACCCAGATCCTTGCGCTTTGCCCCACATGCACTTAACCCGCTGTGCTGCCACCCAACTCCCCCAAGTTTTATTTTATGTTTCTTCCCTTTTCTGTTCTTGTATCTTAGGTTCTGTCCAGAAGTGGGGTCATCCCGTCTTCATCCTTATCTTTCTGGCTGATCATCCTTCAGGCTCCATCCAAAATGGAGGTGAAGAAGGTGACCTCATAATTCTTAATAGCAGAGTAGTGTTCTGTTTTGTATTCCAACCCTCAAACGTTGCTCTAAGGATCTATGTATGTATAAGAGGTGTGTGTGTATGTGTGTATGTGTGTATGTGTGTGTATGTGTGTGTATGTGTGTATATGTGTGTTTGTATAGATGTGTGTGTGTATGTGTGTGTGTATGTGTGTGTGTGTTCAGAATAGAACACATCTTAGCTGATTTTATGGTGGTGTCAGGGATTGAATTGGGTGGACCTGCAGGACCTGGGGCATGCAAATTCTGTGCTCACACAGGTCTAGCTATCTCCGCATCTTCAGCTACCCTGAAGTTCTTATGTGGACGTTCTTAGCACTAATGATGTGATGACACTTAGAGGCGGAAACTCTGAAGAGGCACGAAAGGTTATCAGAGTGGATGTGGTTCAATAGGATCCCTGCCCTCAGAAGAAAGTATCACTGGGGACCAGCAAAATAGCTTACTTGGCTACTGTGATTCTTTGTCCTGTGTGTGGCCCAGGCTTAAGTCCAGTCCCTGTGGGATTGAAGGAAGTTTCAGTGTTGTGGTCGCTCACTCTTTCCCTGGAAGTCTCTATGATAAAACAAAACAAGAAAGAAAGAAAGAGAAAAAAAAAAAAAAAACCAAGGAAAACAACAAAGAAAAAAAATTTGATTGGCTGTGGAGACACCATAACAGTTTATACAACTTCATTCTTATAGTAATTTCATTCCTAAGGCTTAGAAATCTCAGATTTTTTTTACATTTTGAGTCATTTTCCCTCTTCTGTGTTTTAAATAACAGCTGGCATGAACGGGGCATGATACACAGAATAAAAAAATACTATTAAGAAACTTAATCCTCCACACCACTGGAAGTGATACTAAGTATTTTGCTGAAAAGAAGGAAATAGAAAGAAAGAAAAAGTTAAATAAATATATTATTACAGGGTGTTGGGCAGCAGTGCAGCGGGTCTAGCACACATGGTGAGAAGCACAAGGGCCGGCTTAAGGATCCCAGTTAGAGCCCCTGGTTCCCTTCGCAAGCAAGTGGTGAAGCAGGTCTGCAGGTGTCTGTCTTTCTCTCCCCTTCTCTGTCTTCCTTTCTCCATTTCTCTGTCCTAACAACGATGACATCAGTAACAACGACAATAATGAAAAACAAGGGCAGCAAAAGGGAAAATAAATAGATAAATAAAAAATTTAAAAAAAATATATGTATACATTATTACAGATAACTAGGTAGAAAAGAGCTAGCTGGAGAGGTAAAGAGAAGACAGCTACATATCAGAGAGATATAAAAGGTGAACAGACAAAAACCGTGCCGGGAACATCTTGCTTTAGAATCGCTAACCTCCAGAACTATAAGAAAATTAATGACTATTGCTTAAACCACCTGAGACGTGAGATTTATTCTGGTGATCTTTGCAAACTGAGACATACCCTTTGATTATGCATTGGTTAAAGGCTTTCGTTTTGTTTGTTTGTTTGTTTGTTTTGTTTCTCTAATGATAGTATTTTGCTGCTTAATAGTTTGGTTTTTTAAACATTAATTTTTTTTTTTTAAATAATTTTAATACAGTTTAAATCAGCACTCCTGCTTCATTTCAGCTCTTTTACTGCCAAACCTGGGGGCAGGGACTGCTTCAGTTTCTCCGCCTTCTCCTTGTCCGTAATTTTTAAAAATGATTTTATATACTATTCAGAAACAGTATAAGAAGGGGTAAAGTTATGATGGGGAAGGAGCCAGAATATTGGAAGGGGGATGCACTATTTCTATACTTTAAACTAGGTCACTGACAATTTTGACCTTTGTAAATATTAGGACCTGTTTTGATTTCTATAGTTTTCACAGTTAAATAGACTTGTACTCTAGTAAGGATTGTTATAGTCATTTATATCCTGTGGGTCTAATAAGCAACAACTGATAGAATATAGCAATTTTCTTAGAAATGATTAAATGACTCAGAAGATATTTTTTTGTAAACTGGGATTTTTAATTTAAAATAATTTCAGTTTATACTTAGACATTGAAGATGTCAGTATTTTCAACATAAGTTGATTATATTTCTTTTAAAATCTTACTTGTATAATTTTTAATTTCTCAGGGAAATCATGCTGGTGGAGATGTATAAGAATCAGATTAAAGTACATTTTTGTTTAATTTAGTTAGTTTTTGTGGTTAAATTAACATTGGTTCTTCTCTGTCTCAATCTCTCTGAATGATGGAATGATTTTTACCTTTTGAGTCACTTTTCCCTTCTTTGTTTTAAATAACATCTTCCATGAAAAGGGCATGTTATGTCGAATTAAAAAAATACAAACTGAGGGTGTCAGGAAGTAGCAAAGCAGGTTAAGTGCATGTGGCTCGAAGTGCAGGGACCGGCATAGGGATCCTATTTCGAGCCCCCAGCTCCCTACCTCCAGGGGAGTCTCTTCCCAGGTGGTGAAGCAGGTCTGCAGGTGTCTGTCTTTCTCTCCCCCTCTCTGTCTTCCCCACCTCCCTCCATTTCTCTCTGTCCTATCTAACAGTGATGACATCAATAAAGAAACAATAATAACTGCAACAACAATTAAACAAAGGCAACAAAAGGGAAAATAAATAAAATAAAATAAGGTAATACAAGCTGAGGAATATGTACACATATTTAGTCAAATTTTCACTTGACAGAATTTTCTGTTCTTTTAAATTATATATGGCTCTGAGCCCCCCCCCCCCCCCCCCACTTAGAATGGCTGTAAAAAAAAGTTGCCTAAAGACTTTCTGGGTTTTATCTTGACCTTTACAATATGTAAATATGTGTTAAGGAAATCATGGAAAGAGAGTACAACTGTAGAGATAAATCCAAATAAGTCACACAGTAAGATTTTGAGAAGAAGTACCATTACTTTGTACTATTAGAACAATAAGTTAGTCTTCCTTAGGTTATATTGATACTCTTAAAAAGTATTTCCATATCTTAAAAATATGATTTGGGAGTCGGGCAGTAGTGCACCGGGTTAAACACACTTGGCGCGAAGCACAAGGACCAGTATAAGGATCCCAGTTTAAGCCCCCGGCTCCCCACCTGCAAGGGAGTCGCTTTACAGGCGGTGAAGCAGGTCTGCAGGCGTCTGTCTTTCTCTCCCCCTCTCTGTCTTCCCCTCCTCTCTCCATTTCCCTCTGTCCTAACAACAACGACATCAATAACAACAATAGCTACAACAACAATAAAAAAAACAAAACAATGGCAACAAAAGGGAAAATAAATAATATAAAAATTTATTTAAAAAAAAGGAGACAATTGGGAGTCGGGCTATAGCGCAGCGGGTTAAGTGCAGGGGGTGCAAAGCACAAGGACCGGCATAAGGATCCCGGTTCGTACCCCGGCTCCCCACCTGCAGGGGAGTCGCTTCACAGGTGGTGAAGCAGGTCTGCAGGTGTCTGTCTTTCTCTCCCCCTCTCTGTCTTCCCCTCCTCTCTCCATTTCTCTCTGTCCTATCCAACAACGACGACAACAACAATAATAACTACAACAATAAAACAAGGGCAACAAAAGGGAATAAATAAATAAAATAAAATAAGAAAAAAAAAAGAGACAATTATATCTAGCCATATTGCAAAGGGAAGAAAGCATTGTTTCTCAATATTTATATTTTTCAATGAAACCAGAAGGTTGGAGGGCAGCCATGAATCATGCCTCTGACTGCTAGTGATGTAAGCCCCTCTGGAAGAAGCCCGGGGAGCCTGGTCTGTCACCCCGTGTCTTCTTGCAGGCAGCCAACTTTCTTCCACTTCAGCCTTTCTTCTTTGGACCCTGGCCAGCCTTCCCCAAGACTTCACAGGGCTGAGGAAGTAGTATTGATCTTCCTTTTGAACCAGTCTCTGGCCAAGTGGGCCCCTCCTTCCCTGGCTTTGAATGGAGGCACTGGAGTAAACCAGCTGCAGCACTTGGAGGTAGAATTGCTGCTTTGCTGTGGGCCTGAGCTGCATCCCAACAACTGCAAATCAAAAGGGGAAGTGGCAGTGAGGACAGGCCCTCCTTTCAGGGAAGATGCACATTCAAGGGCTTCCAAAAGAATCCTCTTGGGAAACAGGCAATTGGCTTGTTAGAGCAAGGAAGGGAGATCCTTATTGTAAGGCCTGCTCTGGTCCTCAGCCCAGATAATGCTTCCTTCTAACAGAGAGCTCTTGGAATAACCATACTGTAAAGCTATTGTGTGTGTGTGTGTGTGTTGAAATTATACGGCGACTGTAATGCACACGTGCACACATGCTATACATATAGATATTTTTCACCTCTGTATTTTATATGCATTCTAAATCAACCTTGAAATGAAAATGCCCCAGGTCTTTAATGCAGAGTAATTAATGTTAATTAAATGTATTAATTTCAATGTTTACGCTATCATTTTAGGAAGGCAGAGCCATCTGTTAGGTTAGTATGGAGAACTGCGCAACTCTAGCATATAGTCTGTTATGTACATGAATCTATAAGCACAGTCTTTCACTATTCCTATCTCCCAGCTTTCTTCACCGAAAAAATAGAAGAGACTAGGATAGGAAGAAAATACAATTCTGAAGTGGAATCCAGCAGAATCTGGATCCTGGTATCCTGCAGTCTGCTCCGGGGAGGTGCCTTAGCCTTGCCTGCCTGGTCTTTCCTCTTTGCAAATAATCACCATAATGAGGTTGTCTTCTGAGAGCCACATGATAAGTACTAGCAGCTAGTCTGTGTTTTAACAGCATTGGCTACTCACAAGTTCTATATTCCAAAAAGGTAGAACAAGAGGTATAGACCTTATAAAATTACCAAAAAAAGAAAGGTGATTTAATCCATTTAGAATGTACTGAAGTTGGAAGGCAGCTATACTTAGCAATATACAACTAGATATGTAAACAAATAAACAGAACACAGAAATTTATAGAGTGATTTATGAAGGCTATGTAATCTTAGAGAATCAGATATTTAGTTAAAGTCCTGTCTGTGAAATATATGAGAATTTAAATCTTGTGTACACTGGACACTGAATGAGTCCCAGCAGATTTCTTTTCTTTTTTTTTTCATTATTGGATTAAATGTTTACAGTCAATAGTAAACTACAATAGTCTGTACATGTATAACATTTCCACATAACAATACAACCCTCACTAGCCCCTCCTCTGCCATCATTTTCCAGACCTGAACCCTCCCCTCCACCCCAGAGCCTTTTACTTTGGTGCAAGACACCAGCTCTCATCCACATTCAGCAGATTTCAGTTATTTCTACATCACCATGGAGTAATTATCCATCGCTCATCACCTAACACACACAGGCCCCATCCCAGGTCTGAGAAGCTGTTATTCAATCAAAAGCCCTGTCCCAATGCAACTTCACCCTTAAGATGACTAACGGGTTGCAACATTTTCTGACATGGGATTGTTACAGTTTTCTTAAAACAGGTGTGTGCTACAGAGTTAGAGACTTTCTCCTTGTCTCTATTTTGCATTTCATCAGAAATGAAAGATCATCCCTATAAGTCTAGAGAATGGTGAGGTCTAATCTAATGGATACCCACTGACTTAAGCATGATGCCAATCAAATAGTTGGAAGTATTTGAAAATTCTGAGACTGGTTTTCATCCCCAACTGATCAATCCAAAATCTCCAGCCATCCGCAGTTTAGTGAAATTTCCCTGGGGCGAGGAGGTGGAAGATGTGCCTGGGTTGAAGAGTCTCTAGTCAAGGAATCGACTCCATCAAAGCACTTTTTCCCTGACTGAACACACTTAGAAGGCTTCAAGCAAGCAAAACCAAGAATAAGAGAATAAGGAATCCCAACATGAAATCCACACAGAACCTTAGTCTAAAGCCCATCTATGTTTCAAGGATTCATGAGTCCTAGCGGGGAACTAAAACTCTAAGAGGACTTTACTCTAAGGAAACATATCTGAACCCTCCCAAAAGCATCAACAAGGCCAAGAAACAGCTAAACTTTACTTGCTAGGGCTGATGTTAGTACCAGGAGTGCAGGACTGTGTACTTCTGGTAACTGTATGTCTGTCTCCTCTGGTCTTAAGGGACAGAGAGGATAGGGCTAAATAGAGGTAACCTTTTGGACCCTTCACCCTTAAGGCTACTCAGATTCAAGCAAAGCAAAGTGCTGTTATAGATTGGACATGGCTAGGTGTGACATTCTACTTGAAATCTTAACTTATGATTCAAGATTGCGTTTGCTATCCAAGCCAGATGGTCATAGTGCATGGTAATTTAAATGCCAATAAAGAAATGGTCATATAACTAGAGTAATTCAAAAGTCTATATAGCAATATGTGACAAATAAGATATTTGAAGTTTGCATTTTCACTGCTCTTTGAAGATAGTTGTATTTGTGCATGCAGTGTGTGTGTGTGTGTGTGTGTGTGTGTGTGTGTGTGTGTGTGTGTGTGGTTTGAGGATAATGACAGGAAATACATGGTTTAATTTTTCAGAAATTATGCTGTGTGTAAAAAATAAGTCAATAAATAAATAATGCCAAACCAGGTGTGCTGAGACCTGACTCTGGGGCAAATGTTGTTAAAATTCGGATGGTTCTTGCCGGGCGGGTCTAGCTTCACAGGCAGGTAACAGAGACGCGGAGACAACGGCTGGGCAGGGCAGCTGTATTTCTTTATTCAGGAACAACGATTCACAAACTAAGACAAACTAATCACCAAACAGAACTCTGCTGTCTCTTTGCGGCGGCGCAAGCACTCTCTCTCTTACTCTGGAACTCAGGAACTCTCCAACTCTCTCACTCTGGAACTCTGGCGGGTTTTCTAAGGGCGGGGCCAAGCGGGCCGCGAAATTAACAGGACTGATGCAATTCTTTTGGCGGGGGAGAACTAGAACCCAATGTAAAGCATACAACAGGCAAAGTGTAAGGTAATGAGAAAGAGAGAGAGGGCGCAGAGAGTCTTCAGGAAAGGTAAACTAAAGTGAAACAAGGCAACAGGAATCCTGCCATGTTCCTGAGCAGAAGGAGGAGCTGGTGGAACTGCAGGGGCAGACATACTTGAGATGAACAGCAACAGTGCTTAGTGCTGAGTCCAGGAGGAAGACAATGAAGCAGGTCAAGGGGCCGTCTTTAACATCCCATCGAATATGCCTGCATTATTTAAACCTTTAAAATTCAGAAGTTGTTGGTATGCTTCTAGTTCTGCTTCTGGGATCTAGTTCTGCTTCTGTTACATTGCTTGACATTGTGGTCTATTTACATGGTCTTTTCTGTTACATTGGTTTGGTCTCACCACCCCACCTCTGGGAGATTTGGTTTAACCCTTGCTAGTTTCACCTTCTTCCTTCTCCCCGCCCCCTATCCTAGTACTTCCTGAGTTCCTGACGCTGCCGCCGGAGGAGAAAGATGGAGGAGCACATGGTGTGGTGATGAGGTGTTGGACTGTTTGCCTGCTGGTGAATAAAGATTAAACTGCGTTCTCAGCTCAGCTACGAGTTTCTGGTCATCTGTTACCCGCCCGTGAAGCCAGCCCAGCAAAAACAACAGAAAGTCCTCAATAAATCCCTATTGTGGAAAAAAAAAAAAAAAAACCTCAGAAGTAACCTTAAATTACAAAAGATTTTCATTTTTCAAAACGTAACTTGTCTGTCGAACTTAGTATCTAAAGGTGTATATACTTCCATTTAGAAGTTGATCTATAGTCTCAGGCGCTTGTTTTTTAATGGGGTAGAGTACATTTTTATTCTGAAAATGTGCTCAATTTAGTTGGTATTTCTAATTGTTAGTGCTCCTTAGAAAGTGAAATAAATAAGGTGAGTCTTCTTCATATTAAGCGTTCGATATTTCACCACTAATTACCGTCCTGGCTATAGGTTTTGCACACTTGTGTCTTCTTAGATTATTGGGGAAGTTCCCTTAGAAAGTGAAATAAATAAGGTGAGTCTTCTTCATATTAAGCGTTCGATATTTCACCACTAATTACCATCCTGGCTATAGGTTTTGCACACTTGTGTCTTCTCAGATTATTGGGGAAGTTCCCTTCTTCTCTTAGTATGCTGTGAATTTTAAGGAGAATTGGTTGTAACTTTTTCAGTTTCTTCTTCTCCGCCCACTGAAATATTTTTTGGAAACAGCTTTACATTAACTGATGTTACTCGGCTAAAACGTGATTCGTACACTCCAAGTAACTACTGGTACCCATAACCTAGTCAATATTTTATTTATGAAATAAATATTTTATTTATGAAATGTTATTTATGAAATATAATAATATTATATTAATAGTTTGATGTAAAAGTGAAAATATTAATTTGTATAACTGTAGGTGTTGGGTGTTAGGAGACAGTTCATCCACCATAAGCCAGCATGAGGCCAGAGGTTCCAGCCATCACATGGAAGACTGGCGTGGTTCTATGGATGGGAAATTCTAAAGTATAAACACTATTGCTTAAAATGTGTGCTCTCCTTGGAATGGTTCCCTTTATAATGCTTTTCTTTGTACCAGGGAAAGGGTAATTAATATCCCATTTAATTCATTTCTGAAGACAATACCTTACTGTGTAAATTCATAGAAAATATAATCATACAGGCATTCACCATGTTTACAAAAACTATTTTATAAGAGGAGAGCTTTGAGAGTAACCTGAAAATGGTTGCTGGATAAGCCATGGCTAGGTAATCCCAGGAAAGCCAAATACTCATTCTATCAACAAAAGCACATTTTGCCTCTGGAAAAGCTAAGGGCAGACATTTCCCCTGCAGACTTAAGAGTCCTAAGTACCGTGCAGATGAAAATTTTAGTAGATTAAACGTCAGTGGAATGCATAAACATTTCAATTGCTCGTATTTTGAGGAGGTTCAGTTCCAGTGCTGCGCATGATAAGGACAGGGTACTCAGATGTAGGGATATGTTGAAGAGATCAGCAGACCTTTTTCATTGAAAGCAGGACTTGAAGCCACCTATTTTATTATTATTATTTTTTTTTACTATACACAGTAGACTGCTGCCTGGTCTGTGATTCCCAGAAGGACTGGAGCACTGTTCACCGCTCACTGTTCTCACAGAATGCGACATTTCCCGCCGGCTTGGCCCACACTGCCACCCCCAGATGCCTTCATCATCAAATTGTCAGAGAGAGATGTAAACATGCAAGCATGGGCAGTCACCTCTGCCCACCCTCTTCTCTCTCAAGCACTGACTCCCTTCTGGTCTCGGACTATCCCTGACCTCTGTACAGGCTGTAGAATATAATACGTGGGTGACAAAGAAAATGTTCCCTCCAAGAAATGCCCTTTCCATTTGCCATGATAGTCTGGAACACGCCCTGTCATTGTAGCTTGGAATGTACAAGGGGTTTGGACACTTATCTGAATATAGTTTGGGGGGGGGGGAATTAATGCCTACAGGCTTCATATCTACTGATGCTAATACTGCGATATACATACTAATGGTACCTTGCTATAATGTCTTTAATCTAGTTCAGTTACTTTGAGTTCAAACAGTAAGAATTCAAATAGTAAGGGTAAATGTTCTACTGAATTCCAGAGGAAACTTCTGCCCAGTTCTCCTGTCCTGTGCGTATTTACACACATCACACACAGTTTCATTTCTTCTACTTAAGATTTTCATTTTTTATTTTTTTGTATTTATTTATTGGGTAGAGGCGGTCAGAAATGGAGAGGGAAGGGGGTGATAGAGAAGGAGAGAGACAGAGAGACACCGGCAGCCCTGCTCCACCACTCATGAAGCTTTCCCCCTGCAGGTGGGGACTGGAGGCTCAAACCCGGGTTCTTATGCATTGTAACATGTGCTCAACCAGGTGTGCAGCCACCCGGCCCCAGACTTTGTACTTTAGCTAGAGTGACTGTTTTCATCTCAAAGGTGCCTGCTACTCATTGGAGCTCTCTGGCATTTTTCTCTCTGCGCATACAACTTATGTTTGTGGGATGTGCCCACAAAAACAATGAGCATGGAGTCGGGCGGTAGTGCAGCGGGTTAAGTGCAGGTGGCGCAAAGGGCAAGGACCATAAGGATCCCAGTTCGAGCCCCCAGCTCCCCACCTGCAGGGGAGTCACTTCACAGGCGGTGAAGCAGGTCTGCAGGTGTCTGTCTTTCTCTCCCCCTCTCTGTCTTTCCCTCCTCTCTCCATTTCTCTCGGTCCTATCCAACAACAATGACATCAACAACAACAATAATAAAACAACAAGGGCAACAAAAGGGAAAATAAATAATGAAAAACTAATAAAATGAAAACAGTGAACATGAGGAAACATATTCAAGTTTCTGGACAAATTAGATTCTGAGGATTTCATTCACCAATGTATTTTGCTTGTGGTTTTTTTTTAAAACTCCCACTTGCATTTGTGCACAGCACCAGGGGTCCTCAGTGTCACAGAGCCAGACCTGCCTCTGCACTTGCAGGGTTCCCATGGCAGCCACACCACATCAGTAGGGCAGCACCGTCCCAGGCAGGATGGACCATGCCAACTCCCTTCCTCAGCAGTAGAGGAACAACCCAGCACTGGGGGAAGTCTGTGCCTTGCTCTGAAGAGGTAAAATATGAAAGTGCTATCAAAGCATTTCAAACTTTCAATGCCTAAGAAGCAACACAGGTTTTAATGGGCACTCAGTCACCACATTCTAATTGTCTCCAGAGTAAGGTTTCTGACACCTCCTGATTATATATATATCTTAAAGCTTTATTCAGTTTGAAAGGGCAGAGAGAAATTGAGAGGAAAGGGAAAGAGAGTAGATGAGAGACACCTGCAGCCCCGCTTCACCACTTGTGGGGCTTCGTTGCTGTTCATTGAGAGAGAGAGAAGGAGAGGGGGAGACTAGAACTGACGCTTCCCTCAAAGTGGTGGGAGCCAGCCTCAAACCTGGGTTGTGCCCATGGCAGAGCAGCCTGCTTCCCACTGAAATAGCTGAACTGGTTTTCTGGGCTGGGTCTAACGTTTGTGATCATTTAAGGAGACTGGAGAATCTCATGTGACAGTCATGATGGAGACACAGGTGGCAACACAAAACTGTTCATTTTCACCGGGTTTTCTTAAGCCCCGCCTCTAGAGACACGTAAAGGTGAATGATGCTCACACAGAGACTGAAGACCCACATGGACACAAAAATTGAATTCTTCTGAAAAGGCAAGCTCCAGGGGCTACAGAAAGAGCTCTGTGGGTGGACTGTGTGCCCTTCCATGAGGTAGGTCCAGGCAGCTCTTAGGGGAGGTGCCAGGGCTCTGCTGTCTCACCCTGTGTGCCCGTGTCTGAAGGAAAAATTCACCGGGAGTAGCAAACCCACACATGTGTGAGGCCCCAGGCCACCCACCACCACACACACACACACACACACGCACGCACACGCACACACACACACACGTCAATCTTCAGTTTTATTCATGGTGACTAAATGATGAGCTTTAGAATCAATATCCTTTATAAGGGACAAAAATATGATTCCTGTGTTACAAAACATCAGGAACTACTGCAAGTAGACATGGGCAAACTGAACGGAAATGAGAGGTCATCGGTGAAACGCACATTCTCCCCAGTGACATAATTAATATTGTCTAACTTCTAGACATATAATCAGAACTGGTAAAATATAATAATTTCAAACCAGTAATAAACTGCCTATCCAATTTGAAGGTAACTCAAGTCAAATTGTTTGATTTTGTGATCTGTCTTAAATGAGTGTTTTAAGAACATTTCAAATAGAAGCATAAAAAATGTAATTTTCTGAAGTGCCTTCCAAAACTCTCTCTCAGACACAATTATAAATCACGGAGTTTGAGATCGGTCCATATTCACCTTGGAACATTCAAAAGTTAATTCATTTTTATTTTCTGAAGATTGTTTTGACCTAGAAAATCTCACTTGCTTGCCTCTTGAAATTCACTTTAATTTTTGAATGCAGTGTACCAAATCCCCCCCCACCCAATCCTTCTTCTACATTTATTTACCAAAAAAAAAAAAAAACAGGAGAAGAAGAAAGAAAGAACCTATAAGATCATAACTCCACTGCCATGTCCTTTAAAGGGCCGTGTAACACTTCTGAGTAGCTGTCATCTGAGAAATATCAGGACTTTTCTTTTCTGAGCTGCCTGCAGATGTTTCTTCTGTCTTCTCAGTAGGACATTCCTCTCCTCTCTCTTCCCTTTATTTTCCACTCCGGTTTCAAAACACTTCTCTCTGAAATGATTAGGTTTCTGTGTGATATATCCGGTGTAATCTATATGCTGCAGCGCCCTCAGCAAATTTCCTTCCTGAAAACTCCTTCGAAAAACAAAACAAAATAAAGCAAGCAAACAAACAAAAAAACCAGAGGAGGCTTATAGCAGAAGGTATATTATTTACCCTGTCTTTTGGTCAACTTAAGACGAGGAGGAAGCATCCTGCAGAAAACACTGTGTCTGGCCGAGCTGGCTCTGCCCCTTGGTATATTCAGGGGCTCATTCTTCAACTGCCAGCTGGCTTGATGTTTTACTCGAACGTCTAAATAAAGGCTTGGTAGTCCTTTGCCTGGTGCTCCCTTAGTCTTCAAGACCAAATTTGTGGATTGCTTTTAAAAGTCAATTTGAACACCCCAGCCCTTGGTAAAGACTAAATTAAAAACAGCTTGAGCAGAGTGGAATATGACAAAATAATAGTTCCAGGAGATTTAGAGATACTGTCAGAAATTGTGCTGAAGTTGGAGGTAACAATTGAAAGGTTATTTCCAAGGAACTTGCTGTTCTCATTTTAATGCTAATGAACCTAGAATATTAGGCTAGGGGAGTTAATCTGTATTCAGGGCATTCTAATAAATTAAATGAAAAAGGTGCAGATCTAATGCAACTTGCAAATGCTGGTTTCAATAATTGTCACATCAGCGGGAGTATTTATCTAATCAGCACTGCTAAATTTACCTGCCTCACTGATACTGCCTTTCTCTTTGTCACATCATTTCCCTGGAATTTTAGTCAAGCTGAGGAAGTCCCCACTTCAGTCACTGGAGATTTCATAGAAAGGAATTTATCAGAAGGGAGAAAGTCCTCTAAGGCTTTCCTTATCATAATCCTTTTATTTTCTTATCTGAAGCATTTAGGAATGTATGCCCCTTTATTTCCTATTCTTTCAGGAATTTTTTTGTTTGGGGGGGGGGGCGGGGAATGTGTATTGACAGCATCTTTCAAAACTTTCCTGACCCTAAGGAATATATTCTCTAGCTCAAGGATTTCCATCTTACCTTCCCTGGTGAATTTCACTCAGACACCCCTGCTAATGTCCCATGCGGATTCCCTTTTCTTTCAGTCTCACCAAATCGTTGCCTCTACTACTGGAGTGTGGCATAATGTCTTTCAATATAGCTCAAATGCATTACTCAAAGAATGTCTATGCAATATCTGATAGATATGTAGGGTAAGAAGGAATCGGCCCAGGCATCAGCCAATGCCCTCTGGGCCACAGAGGGCACAGAGGGAGCAATAGACAGGCACATGTGTAGAGGAGTCTGTTGTACCCCAGATCAGACCCTTGACATGAGTGTCCCCAATTCTTTTTTTTTAAGATTTATTTTATTTCTTTATTCCCTTTTGTTACCCTTGTTGTTTTATTGCTGTAGTTATTGTTGTTATTGATATTATTGTTGGATAGGACAGAGAGAAATGGAGAGAGGAGGGGAAGACAGAGGGGGAGAGAAAGACAGACACCTGCAGACCTGCTTCACCGCCTGTGAAGCGATTCCCCTGCAGATGGAGATTCAGGGGCTCGAAGCAGGATCCTTCAGCCAGTCTTTGCGCTTTACACCACCTGCGCTTAACCCGTTGCACTACCGCCCGACTCCCAGAGTGTCCCCAATTCTTTCTGATGTGACTCACACTTTCATGCCAACTTTCAGTTTCTGAAGACTTGTCTGCTTGTTGCTCTCACATAAGATACGAGAAACCTTTCAGTCTGTCATGGGTGGATGGATTTACAGCATCCACATTCTTTTTTTATATATATTTATATTTATTTATTCCCTTTTGTTGCCCTTGTTGTTTTATTGTTGTAGTTATTATCGTTGTTATTAATGTGATTGTTGTTGGATAGGACGGAGAGATATGGAAAGAAGAGGGGAAGACAGAGAGGGGGAAAGAAAGACAGACACCTGCAGACCTGCTTCACTTCCTGCAGGTGGGGAGCCAGGGGCTTGAACCGGGATCCTTACGCCAGTCCTTGTGCTTTGCACCACCTGTGCTTAACCCACTGTGCTACTGCCTGGCCTGACTCCCCCTCATTCTGTTATAAAACATGACATTGGCACTGGGCGGTGGTGCACCCAGTTATATGCACATAGTACTAAGTGCAAGGACCCATAGAAGGATCCTGGTTCGAGCCCAGGCGAGGGTCACTTCACAAGTGGTGAAGCAGGTCTGCAGGTGTTTCTCTCTCCCCCTCTTTATCTCCCTTCCTCTCTAATTTCTCTCTGCCCTATCCAATAAAATGCAAAAGATAGCCACCAGAAGCAGTGGATTTGTAGTGCCGGTGCCAATCCCCAGAAACAATCCTGGAGGCAAATAAATAAACAAATAAATAAACCAACAAAATAAAACACAACACAAATTGTGTAGTTCTCTCCATGGTATGTTTCAATGAGGCCTTCCTGATGAAGCTTATACTGTAAAAGAAAGGTCACAGAAAGTATTTGGGGATAATGAATGTGAAGAGGAAGTCATCTTTGGATTCAGGATAGCTGAGAAAGAAGGACTAGGCCTGTTGATATTGCTAGAAAATAAGTTTTAATTTGGAGTTTATAATGAACTGTTTTATTATTTTTATAAAAGTGACCTCTTTATAAAATTGAAGAGGCATGCCTTCTCCTTTTGCAAGACTAATGCATTAATAATTGTCAGCTTGCAATTAGACGACGAGCAGGCTTTCAGTTCTCCTAACTTTCCTCTACCACAATGGCACATGAAAAGAAGTGCCCTGGACAGATGGGAAATTAGCATGTCATAAAAATCTACACTAGATTGGCTGTTGCTGTCAATCTCCTGAAAGTAATTACACCATGATGACTTTTCCTGAAAATTACTGTGGACTTACAAGGGAAAATATTATGCATATAAGACAAACAACACTGCAAACACTTATCTTTGTCTTCCAGTGGTATCTTCTTGTTTGTCAGGCCAGTGACTTTTCCATTATTTCTGCATGCAGGTTGCACGCAAAGATTTTGCTTGGGAAGAAGAAGTTGTGTGGATACAGGTGTGTGGCGTGATCACCTACTCTGATTCTTAGGTGCTGCTAACTGCTGTTGGTTGGCCAGAACCAGAGTTTACCACTTCCCCCAAAGTGTGCCTCTTACCTCAAGCTTTTGCAGCAAGGGTTGTCTATAGAGAGTCCTGAGATGAGGTAAATATTTGCAGGGTCAGAAAGGCGTTAGAATCCTCAGATCTCCATAGGCCATCGGTGGGTGATGTGTTTGCTGCTATAGAAAGAAAGACCTTATTGGGTCAATAGCTTGCAAAGGAGAAGCAGCTGAACAGTCTGAGGTGACAATTAGCACACAGTGGCATGGAGACTGCAGGTGTCTGCAAGCATGCTTCCTTTCCCCAGTCCTCCTGAATCCTGGCCAAGGGTGCCTTCTGAGACAGAGCTTGGTGGTCTATGGCTTCCTTCTCTCAGTTGAATGCAGTTCATCTTCCTCAAGCCCAGCACTCCTGACATGGGGTTGGATGATTCTATGTTGGAGAAGTGGTCTTGTGTGTTGCAAAATTCACATTCTGGTCTTTACCTTCTAGATGCCAAGAGCACTTGCACTGGTCAGGGTGGCCACCAAGTCTGGACACGTCATATGTATTGCTTCCGGCTGCTGTTCATTGTCTTGTGTGTGGGATTTTGCGTCTTTCACCTTCATGCTACAACAGTCCCCTGGAGGAAACCATAATGGGTTTGACCTTCATGAAGTTGGGTGAAAGATAGAAGCCTGAGGGTTCCAGTGGAAAAACATATACAGAAAAAGAAGAAGCCACTGCTTCAAAGGTCTCTTCCCCACCAGTCATACATGCATATGTAAAGCAATATGTTCACTAGAATCTTGAATGAGTCCCTGGACAGAACTGCAGAAACAGATTGGTTTCACAAAATCTGTTTACTCTGACCTATATTTTGAGCCCTGTAACTTTTTTTTTTTAGGAGCTAAAACATTGAGCACACTCTGGAAGAAAAAAGATACACAGAGCAGGTATGTTCATTCTCATCAATTAGTTGCAACACAGCTCAAGATAATCAATTATTAATCTCTGAAATATTTTTGGAACAGAATAATGGAAATACACACACACACACACGCACACACACACACACACACACACACACATATATATATATATATATAATGCATATATGTGAATTTATACATGGTGATTCATGTATATGTATATGTACATGTATATATTTAATTTTATGCTATTCACAGTTTTCAATTTGTCACACTTGTAAAATCCCCAGGACTGGCAAGTTCAGTTTTCTTCTAGGTGAGACCACTCTAAGTCCCTGTTTAGGTCATCTGGCAGGAGAAGATGCTCTCGTGCTTGCATTCTGCTTTCTTCTCCTGCACAGCTAGCCTTTAACACCCCTATAACTTCTGTACAAGTGTATATGTCAATTTTGTGTCATCTTATACAGTGGAGTAAGATCCTAACCATGGAGAAGTAACTGTCTATTTTGTGAGACCCTAGAGAAACCATCAAGTTTATGACTATATGTGTATATATGAACACATGTATGATACTTTAAACAAACAATTTCTGTTTGTTTTCATCAGAGGATTTGTTTGCTGTTAAAAGGAGAAGTAGAGAAAGAGACAGACCAGATCTCCACTCACCTCTGGCAAAAGGTCTTGCTGGGAACTGAACCTATATCCTCTGGCCCCAGAGGTATACAAGAGGGTGTTCTTTTATTATTATTATTATTATTATTATTATTATTATTATTATTATTAATTCCCTTTTGTTGCCCTTGTTTTATTATTGTAGTTATTATTATTGTTATTGATGTTATCATTGTTGGATAGGACACAGAGAAATGGAGAGAGGCGGGGAAGACAGAGAGGGGGAGAGAAAGATAGACACCTGTAGACCTGCTTCACTGCCTGTGAAGCGACCCCCCCTTGCAGGTGGGGAGCCAGGGGCTCAAAACCAGGATCCTCACACTGGTCCTTGCGCTTTGACAAGAGGCTATTCTTAGAGACTGAACTATCACCCCAGTCTTAAGAAGGAATTTTTTTTTATTTATAAAAAGAAATCATTAGAGTGTCCTGCAGTAGTGCAGCAGGTTAAGCGCACATGGCATGAAGCACAAGGAACAGTGTAAGGATCCTGGTTCGAGCCCCCGGCTCCCCACCTGCAGGGGAGTAGCTTCACAGGTGGTGAGGCAGGTCTGCAGGTGTCTTATCTTTTTCTTCCCCTCTCTGTGTTCCCCTCCTCTCTCCATTTCTCTCTGTCCTCTCCAACAGCAAGCACAATGATAATGACCACAAGGATGATAAAAACAACAGGGGCGACAAGGGGGAAAAAAGTGGTCTCCAGGAGCAGTGGATTTATGGTGCAGGCACTGAACCCCGGCAATAACCCTGATGGCAAAAGAAAGGAGACACTAACAAAACCATAGGATAAGAGGGGTACAATGCCACACAATTCCCACCACCAGAACTCCGTATCCCATCCCTTCCCCTGACAGCTTTCCTATTCTTTATCCCTCTGGGAGCATGGACCCAAGGCCATTGTGGGATGCAGAAGGTGGAAGGTTTGGCTTCTGTCATTGCTTCAAGAATGAATTTTTAACTTAATATCAAAATAAGTTTGTGGGGGTCAGAATAAGTTAGATGGCAGTAAGGATTCTGCAGTAAAACTTCTAAGTGCATATTCCTTCTCAAGTACACATGCTATGGACAGAATGTTCTCTATAAAAGACATTTCAAAGAGCTCAGAACAAATATGACACTTTTTTGTTATCTTTAACACACGTCACCTCGGAAGTATAAGAAAGCGCTCTAAAATCATTATGATCCCTGCAAGGAAGTCGCCACTTCTTAGCTAGGCTTCAGCTCCCATATGTCCCTTCCCAGCAGCTTGGAGAGTGTTGATGGAGTGAAGGGGTGTGTTCCTCACTCATTCTCACATTCCACATTTTCATATCATCCTCCTGCTATTTGAAACATTCTCTCTCGGGTTTTCAGGGCCTCCTCTTCATGTTTTCAAAGACATAGTTAAGGGTTATATGTTTTTTTTTCCTTACTACTGAACATATGGGGAAGTTTTATAGGTTTTTTTTTTTTCCCCTACTCACTCAATATTAACTTTTGAAATGTTTGTCATGAGTGACACATTTTGCTATTTTTTTTTCCTGTCTATTAACTTAATGTTCACTTTTGGAATGTTTGTGGTGAATGACAACTAGTTTGCTAGTTTAGATTAACAGCAAGATTAAAAATATCTAATGACAAGTATCTTTTATTTATTTCTAATAAGACAAAGAGAAATTGAGAGGGGTCGGGAAAGTATAGGAGAGAGAAAAAAAGACACCTGCAGTACTGCTTCACTGCTCGTGAAGCTTATTTCCTGCAAGTGGGGACCAAGGGCTTGAACCTGGGTCCTTGTGCGTGCTAACATATGCACTCAAACTGTCCCTTATAATAATTATTATTTTAAAGCAAGATTTTCTATCTCACTGAGTTATTAAGTTAACAAAGAAACACAAGATCAGATATCTCTAGTATTCATACATTCATCCACTCACCCATCCATCTGTTGACAACAATTAACTGAACATCTACTCTGATTGCAATGAGACAGAGATCATGCTAGAAACTAGGGTAGTAAAGTCTTTCTGATCTAAAGCCACTGAAACATGTATACTAATTATTCATGCAAATAAACATATGTATGTATAATTATTTGTCAAGTTTAGACAAAAGGAAATACACATATTGGGAGTCAGGCGGTGGCACAGCAAGTTAAGCGCACGTGGCGCAAAGCACAAGGACCGGCATAAGGATCCCGGTTCGAGCCCCCGGCTCCCCACCTGCAGGGGAGTCGCTTCACAGGCGGTGAAGCAGGTCTGCAGGTGTCTGTCTTTCTCTCCTCCTCTCTGTCTTCCTCGCCTCTCTCCATTTCTCTCTGTCTTCTCTAACAACAACGACATCAATAACCACAACAATGTCAAACAAGGGCAACAAAAGGGAAAATAAATGAATAAATATAAAAAAAGAAAAAATTAAAAAAAAGAAAATACACATATAAGGTCTGTGCATTTATATATGAATGAGTATATATTTATGCTGAGTACATGTATGTATACATCAAACATGAATCTCAGTTATCTTTGAAGCATGTTCTATCGCTCGGTATGACAAAGGTCATAGTAACTTTATGAGCTTCTACAAAACTTCCCTGAAGTTACTGGAGAGACATTTCAAAGTTCTCTGGTGTGATAGATACTTTTTAACACACGTTACATCTGACCTTAATTCTTGTTTTCTTTAAGACTCATACACACGTGGTCTTAGTGAATGAGACCATGCTCTTTGGGGCAGTAAATCTGCCCATTACTGACCTTGGCTCTGGTGGTTCTGTGTCTTTCCTTCCCGGTAAAGGTGATTCAGTTGTCACTGGAAAGACATTTTTCTAAATAAATGAGAACCATCTCAGGTTTACGCCTCTCTGGAGAAAGAGGTAGAGAAGAAAAAAGGGGAGTATGAAAGACAATGATCACAAAAATTACAAATATAAATATAAATATAAATCACTAATGGTGATTCAGAATGTGTTTAATTACTGTTTACATTCTATAGCTGTGCTTGGACAGCAGAATTTATCTCAGATTCCTGAAGGCAAGAGAAAATGCTCTTATTGCCTCACAGTTTCTTCATATCATGACCTGAATGTGTTTCTAGTGAAGCCCAAACTTTACACAAAAGCCCGATATCTGTTTGACTTTCAGACACTTAAATTAATAAAATGGGTCAAGATGAGGGTATATTTGCAGTTTTCCTTCGAAGAAAATGCTGCTAGAATATGAACACATTTAAGTAACATAGTAAACCATCGTAACTTCCTAAAACTCAGCTAATTAAGGCAAGTGTGAAGGTCACCAACACAGACTTTAAGTTCTCACGAAAATACAATGATCACACTTTCTTCAGAAACAGAAGATAAGTCAGTGAAACCTCCGGGGTTGCTGAAGGAATAGTGAAGAACTGGGAAGAACTGGTTGTCCAGCATGCTTTCACTTGACTACTTTGACTCTGTCCATCTTGGCACCCTTAATTTTCTGTGTCAGCTTAACCGAGGCATAAATACCCACATCTCTGGATGAATATTAATTCTGAGTATCTCCGTGAGAGTGTTTCCAGACAATATTAGCTTTTGAATTAGTAGAAGGACTCAAGTAAGTTGGCTTCTTCACTGAGGAAGGTCTCATTCACTCCACTGATGATCAAATCCAGCAAGGGCTGGTTAAGGAAGAGCTTTCTCTTTGCCTGGCTTCTTCTTCTTCTTCTTCTTCTTCTTCTTCTTCTTCTTCTTCTTCTTCTTCTTCTTCTTCTTCTTCTTCTTCTTCTTCTTCTTCTAGCGTTTGCCCTGTTTGCCTGGCTATCTTGGTGCTAGAGCAGTATCTCCTCTGCTTTTGGACCTGATCTTAAACTAGAATGGACATCATTCTCTCTCAAAATTCCCACACCTTTGGATTCAAGGATGGATTTCTGTTCTATAACAGATGATTCATTATAATAAATCTTTCTTTCTCTCATTAAACATGTGTAGGTGGAAAGATGTATGAATAATATATATATATATATATATTCCCATAATTCTATCTTTAAGTCTGTCCCTGTGGATAGAATGTCCATTTTGCTGACTGTACGCTCCACTCCAGCAGAACTTCAAAATATTTGCTCACCAAAGATGATCACAACCCTCATTTAATCACCAGTGGAATAAATTACTTCTACCACCTTGAACATAAAGCAAACATTTAGGTTTGAGTTACATGAGACAGGAATATTTGTACAACACATTGGTATATAACAGATGTATCTATTTTGTAGACATTTTCTAAACTAAGTATTTAATTTGAAGATTCTAAGCCAGATCCAAGACAGAAAATATAACTCTGTCCCCCACATGGGAGCCCTGTGTGGTGCATATAAGAGTCTACCTTTCAGTTGTTTTTGTTTTGTTTTTTTAGAGTAGCACAATTAATTTTTCACATTTATATTTTTCTGACACCAGGGTTGTCACTAGGGCTTGGTGTTTGCACAAACCCACCTCTCCCAGCAGTAATTTTTACCTTTTTTCCCTTTGATTTTTATGTTATAGAACAAATAGAATTTCAGATGGAAGGAGGAGATACAAAGGAAGAGAGGGAGAGTGAGGTGTGAAAGGTGTTGGTCTGCTTCTCAATTCTGCTTCTAAAACCCCTTCTGTTGCATTGCTTGACAGTTGTGGTCTATTTACATCATCATTGTTTTCACTGGTTTATTCCCCATTGGTTCGCACTCTATTTTCCTTCTCCCCACCCCCAACCCAAGTACTTCCTCTTGCTGACACTTCCGCCTCAGGAGATATAAAAGACAGGGCTTTCTAATGAAAAGAGATTAGAAGAGATTAGATTGTTGAACTGCATCCCCGCTCGTCAATAAAATTTGAACTGCATTCCCAGCTCAGCCATGAGTCCCTAGTTGTCTGTCTCCCATCCCTGAAGCTAGCCCGGCCCGGCAAAAGGGAGAGGGAGAGAGAGAGAGAGAGAGAGAGAGACAGACAGACAGACAGACAGACAGACATGTGGTACTGCTTCACTAGACCTGAATCTTCCCTCCCTGCAGGTAGTGAAGAGGGGTCTTGAACTAAGGCATGTGTGTACTCAGCCCAGGCCTCCAAATTATCTTTTAAAAAAAATTTCCAGATGCATTTGTTTCTTACAAGGGTGAGGAGGAGATAGCAAGAGAGAGCTAGGAGCACTGGCCATGTGGTGTAAGGTGGCACCAGGGATTGAACCAACTGCCACTAGAGCCTCCGGCATGCAGGATGGTGCTCTTACAAGCTGGGATATATTCCAAGAGCCCCACAGCTTTCTTCCTGTGTTCCCTGGACACTTGCACGCCTGGGTTCTCATGGTTGTAAGCCAGGATGGCAAGCCTGCCTGCTTTTGGAGTTTGTGTTTAATTCAGTGGCACGATCACTACTCTGCTGGTGCCTGACGCCAGCATGGAGCATGAAACAGTCCACAGAGTCTCAGACAAGCACACGTTTCATAGTTAGACATAGGCTGCTTCGTCTGTTCCTAAAGTAGATAAGTTGCCTCAGTAGCATCTTCAGCCTTCTAGAACATCAAAAGCAGCCAAGCACCCAAGGGCTGAAAGTGACTTTGGTCAGCAAAGTCCAAAGATACCGCCGAGAGGTTCGCAGACCCAAGCTCTCTGCATCTGCACATGACAACGCCTGAGGACGCGGCCTTGCAGACAATGCAGCATTTCCCTGCATCTTTGTCTCCTTTCAGCCTGAAGTTTGGTTTCAAGTGACATTATTCTCACCAGCAGAGCAGATGGAGACAGAGTAACGGAAAGGCCCCTTTACCAGGAGAGGTGAGGAGGAGCGGAACTGGCAAAATAGATCACTTGATTAGTGTAGGCTTTGCCATGTGTGCAACCCAGGATGGAGCCTGCCCTCATTGCACTGGAAGAAGTTTTGGTGTTGCAGTTTCTCCCTCACCTTCTCCCTTTCACACTCCTTCTCCCACTCCCTCTCTCCCTCTGTCTGAAAAAGTCAGTTTGGAGCACTGAAGCCTCAGAGATAACCAGGGGGGAAAAAGGTGAGAAAGCCTCAGAGACCATTCTCAGTATTCTTAGACTTTCACAAATAGCTCTGGATGGGATATAGGTGTTGTCAGGAAAGAATATAGACTTCACAGACTTTTGTTCCTAGGAGGGGAAGGTACGGAACATAAGAGCTTCTTCCCCTCCCACTGTGAACATGGCTTGCTGTCATTAAAAATTAAGAAATGGGGCAACTTCTTGGGTGAATTTAGAATTTTTAATTTTCTCCTGGTGAATCGAAACCTCTATTCCTCTGTAGTGGACTCTTTAAAGCTTGCTAGTGTTATGTTGGCTCTAAAGACAATTTCAAGATTGTAATGTGGCCAACAAAGGCTTTTTGTTTCAATCATCTTTTCTTGATGTATTCTGGACAGCTCCTGTACCTGATACCATGTGGGGACAGCAACGTGCTCTGTTGTTTGGAGTCCCTAATGTCTAGAACATGCCTTACTGTAGGTTTTGTGTCCATGCAATCCTTCCATTGGTTCACTGCAAACTTAACACTTAATACAAATGTTTAAAACTCCCAGGGCTGTCTCAGCAGATAGGCTTCCCAAAGGGAGACCATTTACATCTCCTAGATCCATTTGGGTACGACTGACTAGAGTTAAAGCATGGTAACCAGCCATTCTCAGGTCTTTTACAGCGTACACGTATGATATATTTAAACCTTTTAAAAATATTTGTTGTATTTATTTATTTTTATTATTGGATAGAGACAGAGAGAAACTGAGAGGGAAAGGGAAAGTAGAGAGAAGGGCGAGAGACAGAGAAATTCCTGCAGCTCTACTTCACCACTTGGAAAGCTTGATTCCTACAGCCGGGGTCCAGGGGCTTGAACATTGTAATGTGTGTGCTTAAGCAGGGGTGCCCCTGCCTGTCCCGTATGATACATTTTAAGTGACGTACTGAAAAGTCTATAAATGCATCCACTTGAGATGTTTTTCTTCTTATTCTTTTCTTTATGTTTCTTTTTCTTTTTCTTTTTTCCCCTTTCTTTAATCCGTGTGTGTGTGTGTGTGTGTGTGTGTGTGTGTGTGTGTGTGTGTGTGTGAGTGTGTTAGGCATAGCAAGGGGGCATATCCACTTATTCATTTTATTTCAAGCTTGTATGGATATGTCCCCTACTGGTTTCCATGGTTGGTTTATTGTTTTTATCTATATTATAGTAGATTACAGGATTATAGGATTACAGGGTATAGTGGCTCACCACCCCCACCACCAAAGTTCCACGTCCCTGCCTCTTACCTCCCAAAGATAACCACCAAATTCATCATAAGTCTCAGAAATAGTTTGCTTGTCTCTGCCTCTTTTTTTTAAAGTTCATGTGTCAGTTCTCTCGATTCCACAGGAATGAAAACCTCCTGTACCTGTCTTCACTGCCAACATAATCACCTCAACTTTCATCCACTTTGTCTCAAAGGACACAATATCATCTTCTGTGAATTCAGAGTAGTATTCCATGGGATGAATAATCTTTTAACCAGTCACCAGTCAGCTGTGGCTGGGCATTTAGGCTGCTCCCACTCTCAGGCCACTGTGAATGATGCAGCTATGGAGATGGGGAACATATATAACTTTGAGTAAGTGTATGTGTGTCTTTTGGGTAAATGCCTAAGATTGGCATTGCCAGGTCATAATTCCATTTTTATTCATTTGAGGACTCTCCCAGGGGGGGCAGGCATTGGTACACCCATTATCAAATGCAAGGACCTGGGTTCAAGCCCTCACTTCTTACCTGCAGGGTGTCTGCTTCATGGGCATTGAAGAAGGTCTGCAGGTGTCTGTCTTTCTCTCCCTCCTTCTTTCTCCCCGTCCTCTCTCAATTTGTTTCTGTTCTATCTAGTAGGAAAAAATTAGGAAAAAATAAATAAAAGGAGGAAAAGGCTGCCAGGAGCTGTACATTTGTAGTGCTGGCACTGAGTCCCAGCAGTAACCCTGGTGGTAATAATAATAATAATAATAATAAAGGAATCCCCATGCTGTCTTCCAAAGGGGCAGTGCCTTTACCAGTTTACATTCCCACCGGCAGCTTTGAAGCTCCCTTTTTCTCCATAACTCTGCCAGTAGCTTAGTTTCCTGTTCTGTTGTGGTAGACCATTCTCTCAGGTGTGAGATGGAGTCTCAGTGTAGTTTTGATTTGCAGTTCTCTAAGTAAGTGAAGTGGACCATTTCTTCCTGTGTCTGTATACCATGTACACCAGTTCTTTGGGAAATTTCCTGTGTAGCTCTCTGGCCCATTTTTTTTTAATTGGGCTATTATTTTTTTTCTTTTTATTGAATTGTACCAGTTTTTTATAGATGTTTGTTATCAACTATTTGTCTGATGTGTGATCTGTAAATACCTTCTCCCAGGTACTGAGCCTGGTTATCCTTGGGTAGCCTCTTTCATCCTGTAAATACAGTTCCACTTATTTACCTTTGTTTTCATTTCACATGCCCATGGACGAGAGTCTCCAAATATGTCTTTGATGTTAAGATCCTGCAATGTTTGGGCTGTAACTTTTTCTGTGTAGTGCAGAGTTTCTGGTCTATGATCTGGATCTTTGGCTCATCTCAACTAGATTTTGCGGCATGGTGTTTGATGATGAGCTCTGACATGCATTTGCCCTTCTCCTTTGGAAACATCTGTTGGTCTGAGAGCCAGGAGCCCAGAAACTGAGGGTTTTCTGCCTCTCTCTTTTTCCCGGGACTACCATGTGACCATCAAGACCATGAGTCCCTTCCTCTCTCTCTCTCTCTCTCTCTCTCGTCTCTCCTCCCCCCCACCACCTCATGCCCTAACATGTTTTGCTTTCAATAAAGTTAAATTTACCTGGATAGTCATGCTCTCTTTTCAATTCTTTGTTGAGGAAAAATACATGATGAACCTTCAGAATGGGGGGAAGCACGTGTTGGCCTTCCCGTCCTCCCCCCCCCCCATTCCCCTATAAGTCCTGGCTTACTTCAATAGCCAATAACCAATATCTTCTGTATACACCCATATTACGAGTGGCAGCTCTGGTCTCTCGGTGGAGCTGAGTAGTCTCCCCTTGTTTGTACAGAACACACAGTCTTTATGGTTAGTGAGTGAACATGTACTTGGTCATTGCAAATCATGCAGTAAAAAAGGGAGAGTAGTTATCGTTTTTTAAAATTTACTTTTTATTTAAGAAAGGATAAATTAACAAAACCATAGGGTAGGAGGGGTACAATTCCACACAATTCCCACCACCCAATCTCCATATCCCAGCCCTTCCCCTGATAGCTTTCCCATTCTCTATCCCTCTGGGAGCATGGACCCAGGGTCATTGTGGGTTGCAGAGGGTGGAAGGTCTGGCTTCTGTAATTGCTTCCCCACTGAACATGGGCATTGACTGGTCGGTCCATACCCCCAGTCTGCCTCTCTCTTTCCCTAGTAGGGTGGGTCTCTGGGGAAGCGGAGCTCCAGGACACATTGGTGGGGTCGTCAGTCCAGGGAAGCCTGGCCGGCATCCTGATGGCATCTGGAACCTGGACTGCTCCAGGTCACTGACTGTCAGAGAAATGCAAATTAAGACAACATTGAGATAACACCTAACTCCTGTGAGAATGGCATACATCAAAAAGGACAGCAGCAACAAATGCTGGAGAGGCTGTGGGGACAGAGGAACCCTTCTGCACTGCTGGTGGGAATGTAAATTGGTACAGCCTCTGTGGAGAGCAGTCTGGAGAACTCTCACAAGGCTAGACATGGACCTTCCATATGATCCAGTAATTCCTCTCCTGGAGTTATACCCCAAGGATTCCATAACACCCAACCAAAAAGAGGCGTGTACCCCTATGTTCATAGCAGCACAATTCATAATAGAGAGTAGTTATCTTTTCAAAGTAGTGTTTTTCCTCCACCACTCAGGTAAATACTCAGAGGAGGAATACTGGGTCATATGGAACCTCTGTTCCTCATTTTTAACAGCTTCCATACTTTCTCCCAGAAAGCCGCACTCCCATACTCCTTATAAAGGAAGGGACGGGTCCGTTTCTTCCACATCCTCTCCAACACTTACAGGTTCTTGTCCTTTGGGTAAAAGTCATTCTCATAGATGTAAGGTTAAGGTGATCATGGCAGCTTTAGTTGACTTCTCTCTGATAATGAATAATGAGCATTTTTCTCATGTGCCGTTTGGCAACCACCTCTCTCTGTGCACATATGTGCATAGTCACACACAAGTTAACAAGTGTCTGTGATAACATCTTGATAGCATTGTACGTTAAAAGAAATGTGTTGATCACAGTAGTCTGAAAAAGAAGACACCACTAAAGTGAAGATAAAGTTTTGCATCAATAAATGTCCCTAGATAGTTAAAAAAAAAAATTGAAAAGTCAATAAAGTTTTTCCTCTCAATTTCCTTTCCTACTAAAAGGAAAAGTTAGAAGGGTTGATCCCTGATACTTTCTCCACAGACAATTATGATTTCACTGCATAATTACACTTATCCATACAATGCAAATACTGCCTACATGTGTTACAATAGTATGAAAATGAAATCTGAACCTCTTTCATGCAAACTTCATTTGAAAAGCTGGCTGATACAACCATGCAACATATACACTAAATGATGTTTTAAGTCTATCTTCCTCTTTCTCTTGCATTTAATAATTGAGAAGACTATATATACCAAACCATCAAGAGAAACAGAAATGTTATTTATACCCTAAATTGGTTCAATTGCCTGAATACTAAAGTGCAATTATAATAAAAAGAATATTGATTTGACAGAAGTATGTCCCCCTTTAAAAATAATCTTAACATCTTGCTATAGTTTGAAATTAACAGGATTGATTCTTCTCTTAACATTAAAGTACTCATTAAACACTACAGCAATTGATGTAGTTATTAAAATTGAGAGAAAGAGTAGGGATGAAATGATGTAATTAAGAAATGATTTCAAATGTTTTACTACATGAAACCAGGTGAAAACCCGAGTTAGGTTCATATGAAACATTTTTAAAGTTTTGAGCATAATTGTAGGTTTCAAAAGTACAGCAAATTCAATACTAATGGTCTTTTCTTCAAAATTATTCTTGAACCTAAAATTGAAAACAATTAAGAGAAAAATGAATTTGACTAGACTTTGATATATGTCTTAATTCTGCTTTATCTCCTGTGTTGATATTTATACTAATCTTGTCCACCTTCCTAATAGTTGGTTTGTGTTTATTTATCCCCAATCCCTACTGTAAAAAAAAAAAATTATAGAAGATGTTCCACACAGATAAACACACATTTATCTTCATACCCTTCTGGAGATCAACAATCCCACATGGATCTCACAGATTAAAGTCGCCATGTTAACACATGGCTCCTCTACATGATCTAGAGGAGAACCTATTTTCTTGTCTTTCTTGGTTTCTGGGGACTACAGTATGCTTCTGCTCCCCTCCCTCACTATTACAAATCCTTTTGACTACAGAATGACCAACAAAAGTCCAGAACAGTTAGACCATTACAAAGCCCTTAACTTTTTTTCTTCTTTTATAGATGAGAGGAGAGGGAGGGGGATAGAAGAGAGAGAGAGAGACCACAGCATCAAAGCTTCCTTCAATGCAGAGGGGGCCAGGCTCAAACCTGGGTTGTGTATGTGAAAACACAGCATATTAGCCAAGTAAGCTATTTTGCCTGCTCACAAATCCTTAACTTAACCACATCTGCAATATGCCTGTGATAGGTAAGGTAGACACAGTCACAGGTTCTGGTGGCTATGAGATCCCAGAACAGGACAGTTCTGTTTACTAAACCTCTCCATTGGGGTTGAGGTGCAAGCCAGTACCTACCTCATTAAAGGAAGATTTTGTGCTGTAATTTCTTACTCTCTCTGTTTTTGCCCTTTTGGTCTCTAGCTAAAAACAGTCACTCCTAGAAATTTAGCATTTGGAAAACAAGGTCCAGCAGTTAGAATCCAAGAGTAGGTTTTTTTTTTTTTTTTTTTTTTTTTTTTTATCTTTTGACAATGAAGGAAGACAACATTCAGGGAAAATCAGAAAGGACTTTCATGTCTGAGGCAAGTTCAGTCCCCACACCACCATAAGACAGAGCTGAGCAAAGGTGTGGTTAATAAAAAAAAAAAAAAAAAGCAAAGGGCTTTATGGAATCATCTATTTAATATACAAGTTTTCTGAAACTGTCACAGAAAAAATCTGTAACATCAGCATATGATATAAAAATCTATAAGATAATTTTAATATCTATTATGTTTGTTTTTTTTTCTAAACATATTTAATTAATTTGTTTTGTTTAGGAAGGCACTGCTCTGCTCTGGTTTATGGTGACTGGGGAATTGAACCTGGGACTTTGGAGCCCCAGGCATGAGTGTCTCTTTGCATAACCATTAAGCTATGGGTACCACCCACAGCAATTAGTTTTTTTTTTTTTTTAAAGATGTTCTCATTAGTTGAAGTAAAATTGAAAGAGTCTTCACATGGTGCAGATAATGAATAGGGTAATCAAGCCCCTTAAACAAATTGACTTTATTACACAAATTATTCCTCTGAATGACCAGTTGGACCTGTTGGCTTTTGATCATCATTCGGTTCTCATGGGTGAAGTTTTCCTGGATTAGAACAAGACACAGATTTAAGAGAGAAAGAATGTGGTAAGTGTTGGTGTATGAAGCTTATTCTGCTGCTGATTCTTTTTTTGTATATCATGCTGTTCTAAGACTTTTTTTTTTTTAAGAATACATGTCTTCCTGAATCTGAAATCATCTGTCCTTTTTATCTTGGGGCCCATAGACCAGTGCTAGCCTGAGTGTATATTATTCTTATTCAAACGTAATTTGAGCAATTTTAAGATCTATAGAAGCCACAGAAGTAGATCACCTGTGCTAAGGAATGTCAACAGAACACACACCCACACACACTCACACACACACACACCAAATGTCCCCTTTTTATCTAATACAAAGTAATGATACATTTCATAATAAATGCTGGAGTCATAACATGATCAATGCAGTGGGAAATTTTAAATATATAAAAATAAAGCCTCCTGCTTGGCAGCTAGCTTTAGAGGCGCCCTCCTTTCCAAACCACTTCCTCCAGCACACATGGTCTCATGCAGGCAGGAGAACTGGAGGCACACAGGAAGCTACAGATCAGTCAGGTCTCCTGCGTGGAGAAATAAGCAGTGACTAGGGGATTTGCTTCAGGGTGTCATTGGGACAGGATGCCGGAGTGTTCTAGCTGTGAATAATCAGCTGTAATGAATTTCTTGTGTCCACAGATCACTGTCATAGTCAGAAGACACTTTCTTAAAAACTAGTATGCTGACATCATGTAACCAGACAGATGTTATCTGCATGCCACACAGTAGAGCATAAGGAACACTATTGAAACTGGAAACCTCACCACCACAATTCATTCCAGGATGGAACTCTTATCATAGAAATTCCAGTGCAGATCTTCTCCTAGGGCACTCATGGAAGACCTCTGAAAAAGAACAGAAGCTATAGCTATGAAAAGTGGCTGGAGGGAGTCTGGCTATGGCGCAGTGGGTTAAGTGCAGCCTAAGGATCCTGGTTCAAGCCCCCGGCTCCCCACCTGCAGGGGAGTCACTTCACAGGCGGTGAAGCAGGTCTGCAGGTGTCTGTCTTTCTCTCCCCTCTCTGTCTTCCCCTCTTCTCTCCATTTCGCTCTGTTCTATGCAACACCAATGACATCAATAACCACAACAGTGTTAAACAACAGGGGCAACAAAAGGGAAAATTAATAAATAAATATAAAAAAGAAAAGTGGCTGGAGTCAAGACTAAGCTAATGAAGCAGCAACATTTTTTCCCAGAGCACTTTCCTTCCACTGGGGAGAGGCTACGCCCAAAGCTGAGTTTTTCCTCCCCTCAGGCCATCCATCCCTTTGGCAAATGGATTTGAAAGGTTGATCAAATTAATGTGATTTACTATGATAATCCCTCTGCAATGGACTTTAAATGTTAGATTCACAGAAAAAAGAAAAAAAAACATTCCTTAAATAGAATGCTAAGTGTCTGCCTGCCGTTTAATGTGGCTTCTGAAGCTGAAGAATCTGAGAGCTTAATTTGCTCTCGGACACCACCTGTAACTGATTCAGTAGTTATTTCTATTGCAGGCAGTTTTGTGCAGGAGTCGATGCTTTTGATGAGCAGTGATGCCTTGATCCTGCAAACTCAACTTTGGGGCTCTCAACTGGGCACCTCCAAATCAATGGTGGGGGGTTACAGCGCTTAAATCAGCAAATGCTGCACATCTGGGCCCCCCACCGCCCTGATTGCTCACCCTTGGTCTGCAAAATCAACCTCCTGCTGACACTGGAGGGCTCCACTTTGCCTGCCATCCAGCCCCTGCACCACAGGCCAAGGTGAAAGGCTTAGAAGGAGCAGCCTCTCATACTTTCTGAATTAATGTCCTTTAATTGCTATGTGCCACTAGCTGCTTCCTTTGTTTCTAAAGATGCATAAGCTAAGAGAAATAGGCTGTTTTTTTCTTTTTTCTTTCTTTCTTTCTTTTTTTTTGCCTCCAGGGTTATTGCCAGGGCTCAGTACCTGCACCACAAATCCACTGCTCCTGGAGACCACTTTTTTCCCTTTTGTTACCCTGGTTGTTCTACCACCGTTGTGGTTATTATTATCATGGTTATTGATGTCGTTCTTGTTGGATAGAACAGAGAGAAATGGAGAGAGGAGGGGAAGACAGAGAGGGGGAGAGAAAGACAGACACCTGCAGACCTGCTTCACCGCCTGTGAAGTGACGCCCCTGCAGGTGGGGACCCGGGGGCTCAAACCGGGATCCTTATGCAGGTCCTTGTGCTATGCTCCACATGCACTTAACCCGCTGTGCTACTGCCCGACCCCCCCCCTTTTTTTGTTTTTTGCTTTTTATATTCCATTAGGGCAGTAAATCATTTGAACATTATTTCCCTCAAAGAGTCTCATTAATGAATCAAAGGAGAGAGAGAGCCATTACTTGTGGATTGTTTATCAGTGGGTGTAATGACTGAGCAACATCCAAGGTGAGGTCGAAGTCAAATGAAACCTTTCGACTGGATGTTTATGTAACAAGCTTTAATTGAACACAAATGAATAGAAATATATGTTATGTACCCAGGGTAGGTAAAGAAGCAAGGCATTCCTAGGCAGTAGCGCAGCGGGTTAAGTGCAGTTGGTGCAAAGCGGCAAGGACCTGCGTAAGGATCCCGGTTCGAGCCCCGGCTCCCTGTTGGGCATTATGCCCTGCTCTGTCATTGATACTGGGGCCTGTTTACATAACCATTATTTGGCCTGAGACCCGCCCTGCCTGCAGGGTTTTGGTTTATCCCATTGGTTAGAACCTTCGCAACATCCGCTAGGGAAGCTTTCTACCTTTGCACTCTTTTCTTTTCTCCACCCCCTCTGCTAGCCATTTCCTCTTCCCACCTGCCACTTCCAGGGTTTCTAAGATATAAAGGTGTTGCCTCTGATCAATAAAGGCATTGCGTTGCGTTCCAGCTGTGCCACGAGTTTCTGGTCTCTTCTCTCTCTGGACACGGTAGCCTGGCAGCTCCCCACCTGCAGGGGAGTCGCTTCACAGGCGGTGAAGCAGGTCTGCAGGTGTCTGTCTTTCTCTCCCCCTCTCTGTCTTCCCCTCCTCTCTCCATTTCTCTCTGTCCTATCCAACACACCAACATCAATAATAACTACAACAATGAAACAAGGGCAACAAAAGGGAATAAATAAGTAAATACTAAAAATAGAAGGGACCTTCTGTAATTGCTTCCTCGCTGAATATGGGCGTTGACTGGTCGGTCCATACTCCCAGTCTGCCTCTCTCTTTCCCTCGTAGGATGTGTCTCTGGGGAAGCTGAGCTCCAGGACACATTGGTTCTACCTTCTGCAACCCTCAATGACCCTGGGTCCATGCTCCCAGAGGGATAGAGAATGGGAAAGCTATCGGGGGAGGGGGTGGGATATGGAGATTGGGCGGTGGGAATTGTGTGGAGTTGTACCCCTCCTACCCTATGGTTTTGTTAATTAATCCTTTCTTAAATAAAAAAAAAAATTAAAAAAAAAAAAAAAGAAAGAGTACAAGCCAAAGGATTGGGTAGAATCTGACCTTTGACTCTGGGTCATAAATACCAGGAGCAGAGGAAGAAGGGTAAGCAGCAGCAGCCGCACAGAAGCAGGGCAGAAGGAGATGCAATTGGAAGTGAGAGCGTGGGGCTGAGCTGAGTTGAGCAGAGGACACGTGGAGGCTGGACCAGCAAAGGCAGAAACCCTGACAGTGACTGGAGGTGGAGAGGAGCAGTGGTAAAAAAAAAAAAAAAAAATAGAAGGGACCAGGTGGTGGTGCACCTGGTTGAGCGCACATGTCACAGGGCACAATAACCCAGGTTCGAGCCCCTGGTCCCCACCTGCAGGGGGAAAGCTTCAGGAGTGGTGAAGCAGGGCTGCAGGTGTCTCTCTATCTCACTCCCTCTCTATCTTCCCTTCCCTCCCAATTTCTGGTGGTCTCTATCCAATAAATAAGTAAAAATTATTTTTAAAAAAATTTTTAAAAAGAAGGTGTTAATGTGTTGGTATTCTTCGTGTTGGTTTGCTCCCCTTCCCCCGACCTCTGAGAGAATTGGTTTGGCGCTTGCTAGTTTCGTGCCCCCTATGCTAAGGACGTCCAGAGTACCACCAGCAGCAGCAGCAGAGGGAGAATGATGGGGAAGCACATGGTTTGGTGATTTGCACGTTTGTGAATAAAGATTAAACTGCAGCTTCTCAGCCCAGCCGTGTGTCCCCGAGTCTGTCTCTGTCTACCGCCGCGACGCTAGTCTGGCCTGCTGGCGCCTCCGAAACTTTAACAACATCACTGAAACAAACAGTTAAGCCAATATTTGTGATCAGGAGTTTCATAGTTACCAAGAGTGTTTGAGGAATTTTTGATAAGCGACATGATATTTAAAATCACAGAGATAATCTCCATCATTTCATTTTATTATTTTGGTTGGTACACAGTTGGCATAAATAGTTTGAGTTCAAGGTGTGCAGATGTCTGCCATGACATGTTTGTGTATTGCAATAGCCTTCCCTCTGCAGCCTGAGCTAACGCCTCTGTCATGTCACATAATTGTCATTTCTTTTTCAGTGGTGGGAAAAATTAAGATCTAGTCTCTCCTGGACTTTGAAGTAGGTAATACATATGCATGCATTTTTCAGAACTGAGTCACTTGGGGGCCAGGCCATGGTTCACTTAGTTAAGCACACATGTTACCATGCACACACAAGGACTCGGGTTTGAGCCCTCAGGTCCCTCATCTGTAGGGGGGAAGAAGCTTCATGAGCTAGTTCTGTAGGTGTCTCTCTGCCTTCCTCCCTCTCTGTCTCTCTCTCCCCTCTCAACTTCTCTCTGTTCTATCAAGTAAAGAAAAAAGGAAGTGGCAGTCAGTGCAGCCACCAAGCCCCAGGGATAACCCTAGTGCAAAACAAACAAATGAGAGAGCGAGAGAAAGAGAGAGAGAGAGAGAGAGAACACAAACTGATTGCAAGTATGTACTCTAACCAGCATATCAGCCCTCTCCCCCAGGCCACTGCTTTCTGAAAGCACACGGTTGACTTCCTGAGATCCCATATATATATGTGACATCAGAAATAATTTATCTTGAATGGTCTGACACATCACTTGTCTACAAGACCCTACAACATTCATGCTGTTGTAAATACCAGAACCTCTTTTTTGCTTTGTGGCTGAATAGATATGTCATGATGACAACGTTGTGGGATCAGCATATGGATGCCCTCTGTTAAAATCAGTAGGGCATTTCTGGTCTTGGTTCATGGCTATTATGCTAAATTAAACTGAATGTTACTACCTGTTGGCATATTTTCAATCTGTCCACTCTTCTTAGATGCCTTACAGAACAAAGAGTCTGCTTACACTCTGAACTATTAGACTTACAGGATTGTGGAAAATGAGTTTTTTTAACCTCTCTCTCAATTTTGTCTGTTCTGAAGACAGTAGATAGCTTGGTTGAGAACAACTACAAACGTTTGTCTGGACTCTGAGAGTTCCCTTGTCTTTGAGATCATGTCTCCCTTATTCTTCAGCACTATTCTAGCTATGCGTAACAAAATCGTTTTTTTTTTTTTTGTAATCTTTTTACAACTAGTCTAGATTTCACCACAGAGCTGGTTTGCTTTACTGAAACAAAACCTTGTGAAACTTAATGCAAATGAAACTGAACATACATTATCCAAGGTTTTTTTCTTCTGTGTGAAAGTGTAGCAAGGCATCTCACCCAATGTGAACATATGTTTTCTATTTGGAGTCCCAATATATCAGCATGAGGCCTTGGGGTGAAATCACCATAACATATGCCTGTCTGTCTCAGTGCCGATCAGACCCCAATGTCTACACATCCTGGCCTGCCACCTGCCAGAATTGTCCCAAACATGCAGGATGATCCAAAATCATATAGTCAGGCTCTCAAGACTGCTCAGGAGTGACAACTGTTGAATCTGGGACCAAATTCTGTGTTCATTCAGTATCCATGCTCCATCGGCATTTTCCATTTCTGTTACTGACACTATCATTGCTCTAACAGTCAGGCCAAAAATCTAACAGTCTCCCATGCTCCCCATTCTTTTATACCTTGTTCATATTCATTTCAAAAATGTATCCTAAGCCCAGCTAATTTCCATTTTGTGCCATAATTAAAGCCTCCCCGCCCCCAGATGAATGACAGTTGAAAGCACCTTCTAAATGAGCTTCAGGCATTTCTTATTTCTTCCCGGGGTCGCTCCATTATCTGATTCACATTATCTTTCCTCTGCTATCAAAACATGTGGCTTATGTTTTTCCTAGAATAAAATGAAGTTCCCCAGGTCAGCCCAAAGTACCTTGCCATGGCACACAGGGATATCTCTGAACTCACTTCCCTCTAACTTCACCCAGCTCACTCCACTAAGCCAAAGGAATAGTAGCTACATGGAGTTTTTAATATTGTAAACTCTCACTGACCACTTCCTCTTGATTGACTGTCTTTTCTAAAGCTTCACCACTCAGGGTTGTTGTTGGTGGTGGTGTTATTATTATTATTTTCAGACAGGGAGAGAGAAGTAAAGACATCCCAACACAAAAGCTTCCTCCAGTGTGATAGGGGCAGTGTGCAATCCTGGGTTGTGTACCTGGAAGGAAGGAAGGGACACGCACCTTATTGGGCAAGCTGCCTTGTCAACACCTGCCATATTCCAGTGCTGCTCCAAGTCACTGCATTCAAAGTGTCAGACACTGGCTGAGTGCCTTGAAACTGGAATTCTGTAATGACTGCTGTCAAACAAATGAGTAAGCTAACAACCTCTCCAATATAAATGAGATTCCTGTTTTATTTTATTGTTAAGTGTTAGATCCGTTTGGGAAAATAGCATTGTATAAGAATAGTTAAGTAGGGAGTTTAAGCGCATGTGGTGTAAAGTGCAAGGACCAGTGTGAGGATATTGGTTCCAGCCCCTGGCTCCCTACCTGCAAGGGAGTCACTTCACAGGTGGTGGTGAAGCAGGTCTGCAGGTGTCTATTTATCTTTAAAAAAAAAAAGATTTTTAATTTATTTATTAATGAGAAAGATAGCGGAGACAGAGAGAGAGAAAGACCCAGACATCACTGTGGCACATGTGCTGCCGGGGATTGAACTCAGGACCTTACGCTTGAGAGTCTAGTGCCTTAGCCGCTGAGCCACCTCCCAGTCCATGGTGTCTGTCTTTCTCTCCTCCTCTCTGTCTTCCCCTCCTCTCTCCATTTCTCTCTGTCCTATCTAACACAGACAACATAAATAACAACAACAATAATAACTGCAACAACAATTTGAAAAAACAAAGGCAATAAAAGGGAAAATAAATATGAAAATTTAAAAAAAGAATAGGTAAGTAAAATATAAAGTAGTGTAAGTATAAATAAAAGTAAAATGTTAGTATTTACTGAGCAAGAAAAAAAATATGGGGGGTTGGTTAGTGGTACACTTGGCTGAGAGGACACAGCAATTACCATGTGCAGGGACCCAGGCTCAAGCTCCTGGTACTGGTACTCACCTGCAGGGACAAGCTTCACAGAAGGAACAACAGTGCCACAGGTGTCTCTTTCCCTGTGCCTCCTCACCTCCCCCCCACAAGTTTTCTCTATCCCATCAAATATAAGAAAAACAAAAATTAAATATTAAAAAATCTTAAAAAATAAAGAACTATTAGTGCATACTGATTCAAAAGCCTGTGTGTATATTGGGCTCTGTGGAAATGACTGACATATTGTTTTTTTCCTTTAAGGGAAACCCTTGTCATCATAAATTGTTCTTTATATTTGAAAATGTAAAAAAAAAAAAGTGAAAGTATTTTATTTTTTTGCCTCCAGAGTTGTTGCTGGGGCTCAGTGCCTGCACTACGAATCCACTGCTTCTGGAGGCCATTTTCCACTTTGTTGTTGCCCTTGTGGTAGTTATTGTTGTTATAGCTATTATTGTAGTTGTTGTTGTCACAGTTGTCATGGTTGTTGGATAGGACAGAGAGAAATGGAGAGAGGGAGGGGAAGACAGAGAGGGGGAGAGAAAGACAGACACCTGCAGACCTGCTTCACCGCCTGTGAAGCGACTCCCCTGCAGGTGGGGAGCCGGGGGCTCGAACTGGGATCCTTACTCAGGCCCTTGCACTTTGTGCCCTGTGTGCTTAACCTGTTGTGCTACCACCCAGCTCCGCAAAGTGGAAATGTTTTATAGAATTTCTGCTTCTGTGGAATTTGCCTAAGTTCAGACATGTCATCTTGTCTCTCAGCTGCCATTTTTGAGATATTTAGGTAAAAATTAAGCACCTTAACTGGGTAGCCTGGTTCCCTCCCTGTCAGCAACGAAGAAAGATCAGCTGTTGTTTGAGCTCTCTGGTTGATGACTAGGAAAGAAACAGGATGGTCATCCACGGATTGCTAACAAAAAGACCCCGCACTCAGATTTCTGCCTGAAGACTCTCGTTCACCAATTCAAACTAAATCCAAAGTTTTATGCAGGTGGTCTGAACTGAGACTGCTTCTCTACTTTATCTTTGTTTAAGTATTTATTGTTATTTTTAAAATTTATTTTAATGAGAGAGAGATACAGAAAGAAAGACACAGAAAAGACCAGAATACTGCTCTGCTCTGACTGATGGTGGTGCTGGGGACTGAAGGGGACCTCACAGCCTCAGGCAGGCAGGAAAGTCTTTTGCAGAACCACTGTGTTGTCTGCCCAGCTCCCTACTTTACATATATATATATATATTTTTTTTTTTCCTCCAGGGTTATTGCTGGGGCTCAGTGCCTGCACCACATGTCCACTACTCCTGGAGGCCATTTTTTTTCTCCCTTTTGTTGCCCTTGTTGCTGTAGCCTTGCTGTGGTTATTATTGTTGTTGTTGATGTCGTTGTTGTTGGATAGGACAGAGGGAAATGGAGAGAGGAGGGGAAGACAGAGAGGAGGAGAGAAAGACAGACACCTGCAGACCTGCTTCACCGCCTGTGAAGCGACTCCCCTGCAGGTGGGGAGCCGGGGGCTCGAACTGGTATCCTTACTCTGGTCCTTGGGCTTCACACTTAACCCACTGTGCTACCACCAGACACCCTCTCCTTAATATTTTAAAACTCTCCTCTGCCCTGAAGCTGGTGGACCCATGTGGTACTGCCTCCCCCAGACTGTGAACCTGGAACATAACTCCTCAAATCTTTTCCTGACTGAGTTTACAGGATGAATCTTTCTCACTTGACAACTATTAATAATGTGCAGGATCATATTGTGGGTAGTTTAGTTGTATGGCTAGACCAGTTCTTTAGGAGGCCTGCAACACTATATATGTACATGTAAATGTATATACATATATATATGTACATATATATATATATATATATATATATATGCCAATTTCTAAAGCTTCCCCTTAATAATGGGGCCAAGACAGGGGAGATGGTGTAGTAGTTACGCAAAAGGACTTCTAGGCCTGAGGCTCTGAGTTCCCAGGATCAATCCCCAGCACCCCCATAAGCCAGATATGAGAAGGGAGCTCTCTCTCTCTCTCACTCTTCCTCCCCCTCTCTCCCTCTCTCTCTGACCCCCCTCTCTCTCACCCCCTCTCCCTCTCTCTCTCCCTGTTCCTTTCTCTCTCCCTCTCTCTCACTCCCTCTCTCTCACCCCCTCTCCCTCTCCCTCTCTCTCTCCCTGTTCCTTTCTCACTCCCTCTCCCTCACCCCCTCTCTCTTCCCCTTTCTCTCCCTCTCCCCTCCCTCTCTCTCCCTCTCCCTCTCCCTCTCTCTCCCTCTCCCTCTCCCTCTCCCTCTCTCTCTCCCTCTCCCTCTCCCTCTCCCTCTCTCACTCCCTCTCCCTCTCTCTCTCCCTCTCTCTCTACCTTTCCCTCTCTCTCTCCTTCATCCTCTCTCCTTCTCTCTCTCCCTCTCTTTCCCTGTCTCTCCCTCTCCCTCTCTCTCTCCCTATCTCTCTCTCTCCCTCTCTCTCTCCTTCATCCTCTCTCTCTCTCCCTCTCTTTCTCTCCTTCTCTCTCTCTCCCTCTCTCTCCCCCTCTCTCTCTCACTAAAAAATAATGGGGAGATAATACAAGCTAGTTGTGATGGCCACTGCTAAAATCTTCAGAAGAGCATGCGTGCTTTTAAGCACTGGAAGGGAAAATGTGGTTATCTTTTCCTTCTTTTGGCTTTCGTTTCAGGTTTCAAAAGTGGAAGAGCACTTCTTCACACAATTTACAATGAAAACAATCCAGACCATCCTCAAAATCTTTTCTTTACTTAAAGCCAGAGCCCTGTGCTTGAAAAAATATGATTAACTAATTAACTAATTAATTGGAAAATGTGAATGATTCAGGACAACTCCTTAAAAAACTTAAGCTCACAAAGTTTGCTCAAGGAGAAACTTATCATCTGAGTAGCTTTCAAAATTAAATAAACTGAATTCACAGGGGGGAAAAAAAAAAGCTATAAATGAAAACCCCAGTGCATCATGTTTTTGTGGTTGGATGATATCAGATATTCAGTGTACTTTACTTTGGTCGACTCCTTTCCTGCCTGCCTCCTTCTAGGAGGATATTAATTCATGTCTAATGTAATTAGACTTCTCATATTCTGCAATATCTGTCTCCCTGGATCTAGGTTGATTTAAGCAATTTCTACGTACAATGCAATTCACATTTTGTGCTGTATAGATTTAAACTTCTTCATCAGGTTCTATGCTGACTGCTAGAGTTTTTTTATGTTGAACTCTCCAAATATTTCATGGGCTTGCACACATTTAAATTTATAGAGTATCTGAAAAAAAATTAGTACAGATTTCCTATCTACTTTTTACCCCAATTGGGTTACACTTCAACATACAGATTAGTTACTTGACTTCTCATTTCAGTTTTTGTTGGTCTGCTTTTAAAAACCCCTTCTGTTTCATTTGGTTTAATCCCCCCTGCTTAACACTATTCTATTTACATAACCACTTCATTCTATTTACATAACCGCTGTTAACAAGCACCACCCTCCCTCCAGGGCATTGGTGGTTCAGTGATAGAATTCTCGCCTGCTCCGCCCCCTCTCCTTGTCACACACTGATTTTCACCAGTCACTTTTCTCTCTACCCTCTCTGCATCGAATCCTGTTCCCACCCTACTGGGCTAGTATATTTATAAAGACAAGATTGTTTGTAGTTAGTTTAGTTTTAGCTTAGCTTGGTATAGATTGCGCTGCGTCCTGCATGAATAAAGAGATACTGCGTACAACCCAGGCATGAGTCCCTGGTCGTCTGTTACCCGCCCATGAAGCCAGCCCGGTGAAAACAACTTAATGGCGCCTACAATGTGGGACTGGACCTGTGCAACTCCCAGATAAGTGAAGACTTTACCTACCTATGCAGTATGGTCTTCTCTTCTACTTACGAAGAGGTTTGCCAAAGCCTCTACTGTTTCATCATGAGACAGTTAGTCTGTCTCTGGAACATTTTGCTCTGGGCCACACTTTGTTTCCCTCACCGGGAACTTTGGTTTCTTGTAACCCTAATCATAGAGCTTGGGAGATGCACTGAGATTTCTCCTTGGACTTTCTGGATTCCCTCTCCCATGTTTCCTGAGGAGAAGGACTGCATTTTGCTCCGGGCCACAGTTTGGTTCTTTATGACTGTGATTGTAGACCATGGGATATGCATGGGGATTTCCCCTGGGACTTTCTTGACTTCTTCTCCCATGTTTCCCATGGAGAAGGACTACTCTAATTTGAGGAACATTCTCGAGTACCCTGGCAGTCCCCAAGAATGGAGACAAGTGGTCAGTTCTACTCTCCTGATTGGATTCTTTCTTCGATGGGAAGACACTTTTAAAAATGGGTGCCTGAAGCAATCCAGCAGGAACAGTAAGAAGCACCCTAAATGGAATTTTGAGGAGCTTTTTGGACTAGGACGCCCTCCAGGGACTCTTGATGCTACATGGTGAGATCTGTTTCATAAGAGAGTGATTTAAATGACTGAATTTTTGTATGACATTGACTTAAAAAAAAATGCTAGACACAACCATGATTTCTAGAGACATCCAGAAACAATCCAAAAAATTGTTTTCCCTCCTTTGATTTCTTTTTTACGTCTTGGCATAAATCTGAAACGTTTAATCCTGAAACGATATGAGTTATGGGTGGGGCAGATAGTGCAATGATTATGTTAATTATTCTCATGCCTGAGGCTTCTACGATGGTTCTTCTGTTTACCTTTCCACACTTTATTGAGTTTAAACTGTTTAAACAACCTTAAAATCATACTAGAAAGGACTTCCAATTATAATGGAGTTAATCAATTATAGTAAACTTCTAATCTGCTACAATTTTTGTTTGCCAAGTAAGTGAATTTCAGCTGTCAAGTCTTCACATGAAAAAGCATCTACTCAAATAGAATTCCTGGAAATCCATTTGGATCCTGTTCTCTGACATCACCCACAAGATGGAATGACTACAACACACCCCCGGAAACCAATGATGTGACCTGGCATGACCTGAAGAAACAGATTCACAGACTCCAAAGATCACTCTCTGCAAAAAAGCAGAATTCTGGTGGCCGACATTCCCCATTGAGACAGACATGCAGTGTTTCATCCCTTGGCATTTTCTTCTGTGGTCAGCTACTTTGGACTGACACCTCCATCAGACTTACTGGTACACGCTGCTGTGTTTCTCAAAGACTAACTTCAGCCAGTTGCCTTGAGACTTTATAGACCATGTCCCCTCACCTGCAGGCTCTGTCCTCAGAGGCAGAAAACTCCCCCTCTTTATTAGGTTATGCCCACAGAGGTAGGAAACGCCCTTTGAAGCAAGAGATGCCCCCAGAAGCATGAAGCATTCCCAGAGGCAAGAAATGTCCTTTTGCCTGCTAGACCTTGCCCTTTGAGGCAAGAAACATTCCCCTTGGCATCACACTGGTTATTGCTGTTCGCCTATTTTGTTTTCCATGTCTTATGCCATTTCTTTTGAAAACGCCTGTACAATATAGGTTTCTGTTCACCCCACAATCCTGATACTATGGCCATTAGTTAAAAAGAAAGGGGGAATTGTTGGTATGCTTTTAAAAACCCCTTCTGTTTCATTTGGTTTAATCCCCCCTGCTTAACACTATTCTATTTACATAACCACTTCATTCTATTTACATAACCGCTGTTAACAAGCACCACCCTACCTCCAGGGCATTGGTTCAATCCCCACTGGTTCATGATAATATTTTGCTCTGCCCCCTCTCCTTGTCACACTCTGATTTTCACCAGTCACTTTTCTCTCCACCCTCTCTGCATCGCATCCTGTTCCCACCCTACTGGGCTAGTATATTTATAAGGACAAGATTGTAGTTTTAGTTTAGCTTAGCTTGGTATAGATTGCGCTGCTTCTTGCATGAATAAAGAGATACTGCATACAACCCAGCCATGATTCCTGGGTCCTCTGTCTCCTCCTGTGAAGTCAGCCCAGTGAAAACAACAAGTTTTGGTTGTGGTGGTTCTTTCAAGACACCTAACGTGCTTTCAATATCTCACAGCCTTTCCTACCCCTCCTTCACTTTGTAGCACCAGAGGATGCTTCAGAATTTGTATTCTACCTATAACAGCCCTGGAAATTTTCACTTTTCCCAAAAAGTTCATAGTAAAGTCTCCATCTCCCTGCCCCACATACAAGGTTCTTAGTCTCCCTCCTGCACTTACAGCTTCTCTCTGGGATAGGGAGAAGCTTAGTTCTCATTATCTCCAGCGAATTTCCTTGGTTGTTCAACCAGGACAGAGAAAATTTTCAGTTCTGAATTTGTAAACCATATATTACTTTTGTGAAAACAAAATTAACAAGGTTGCAGTGTTTATTCTTTGGTGTCTTGGGTCTCCTTTGTTTTGGACTTTATCCATTCAGTATCCACACTGATACCTAATTGTTTATTGGTTTTTTTTTCTAATATTAATTTTAGCAAGTGAGCTTATTTAATCACATCAAAAAGACATTCTTAGTTATTACATTGTCACATAACATTATTATTCCGGATAGGGCTGCTCTGCTTACAATTATTGGAAGGAATAGCTCTTGGTGTGAAAATAAATCATCCAGTGCTCACAAAGGAGAGAAAAGCAGAACAACTCAACAGTGATTTTACAAGGTTAGCTTCCTCGTGAACAAATAAGGTCACCACAGAAGGCAGATCATTTTTACAGCTCGCGGTAGGCTAGTGCCAGCACACTCACTAAAACATCTCCAAAGTCTCAAATGTAATGAGGTGAAAAGCCAGAGCAGTTTGGTTGAAGATTGTGTTTTCCATGTTAAAATGAGGTTTTATTTAGGCTCTTCAAAATCTTTGCAGTTGGCTTAAATGTATTAAACAACCACCTTAAGGATATATGTTTTGTAGGTAATTTCTACTCAGAAAATGAACCAAGTTTTAAGACAATAGTAGATAAACAACATCATTGAAATAATAGGTCAGCGCAAATCAGGGCTGAGGAGACAAGTACATTTCCCTGGTGTTAGAAGATAAAGACACAGCATCAGGATTATTTTCTTTTTCATTAAAATAATGTGTTGGAGCAGCTTGAAAGTTCCCCCTGGATAATCTGCCTACCTTAGCATTTTCAGGGTCCAGGTTGAAGCCCAGCACCCACTCAAATTTAGGAGCCAGTTTTCAGAGTCACAGTTTCTGTCTCTCTCTCCCTGTCTCAAAAGTTGACCTGCAGTGATGACAAACAAAAAGTATTAACATTTGTACAACTGTTAAAATACTAATAGTAAAGTTTAAACATTAGGTATTCTTTCAAGAAGCATTTGTTTTGATTAATTGGCTGCTCCAGTGGGAGAAGCAACTGAACTTGAATGAGAAAGGAAAGCTCGCCATGTTTATGAGACTAAAGATGTTTTTAAAGGCCTTGGCGAAACAGAGGTGCTAAAAATATTTGCTGATGATAAGGTGTGGGTGAGACAACAGTAAAGGTCAGAATTTTTTTAAAAAGTCCAAAATTATTTAGGAGGCTACTTCTTGAAGATCATTTGACAAGTGTCTCTAAATCCTCACTTCACCTTAAAGAAACTGAAAATTGAAATTGTGGAAGGCACACTGTGAAGATTTTTTATTAAAGAGGGAGAAGCTTGATTTGAATAAAATGTTATGGAATAAAACCTTATATGTGATATTGAACTGTGTGTCTGGTTAAAATAAATGGATTCACATTTCTTTAAAAAATGACTACCTTTGGGAGTCGGGCGGTAGCGCAGCGGGTTAAGCGCACGTGTTGCAAAGCGCAAGGACCAGCATAAGGATCCCGGTTCGAGCCCCCGGCTCCCCACCTGCAGGGGAGTCGCTTCACAGGCGGTGAAGCAGGTCTGCAGGTGTCTGTCTTTCTCTCCCCCCTCTCTGTCTTCCCCTTCTCTCTCCATTTCTCTCTGTCCTATCCAACAACGACATCAGTAACAACAACAAGGGCAACAAAAAGGAAAATAAATAAATAAATATAAAAAAATTTTTTTTTTAAATGACTACCTTTATTGGATAGAGGCAGTCAGAAATCAAGAGGGAATGGGGAGGTAGAGGGGAAGACAGACACCTACAGCACTGCTTCACCAATTGCAAAGCTTTCCCCCTACAGCTGGGGACCAGGGGCTTGAACCTGGGTCCTAGTGCATTGTAACTTTGTGCTCAAGGAGGTGCACCACCACCCAGCCCCTATTAATGTACATTTCTACTTTACCTATAGCCTCTAGTTCTAGTTTTCTCTCTTAAGACGTGTGAAACAATGCTTTGTAATCTTTATGCAATTTATTTTTCTAATTCCTTGTGGCTTGCTTCAATTTTTTAAATTTCTCAATCTATGCTTTTGTCTTTTCATTTATAATTTTTATCATCTTTCTTTATTTATTGAATGGAGACAGCCAGACATCAAGAGGGAAGGGGAGATAGAGAGGGGGAGAGACAGAAAGACACTTGCAGCCCTGCTTCGCCACTCGCAAAGCTTTCCCCCTGCAGGTGGGGACTGGGGGCTCAGGCCTGGCCCTTGCTCACTACAATGTGTGTGCTCAACCAGGTGTGCCACCGCCCGGGGCCTTGGTTTTTACTTTCTGATTAATTTGGGAGGATGATTTTGGGGTCACAGCAAGGCTGCAGGGAAAGTTCGAAGACCCCATACTCACCCTCACCTCCCCTACCACCTGGTCCCTGATCAAGGTGGAGAGTCTGCTAAACTGAGCCATGACCCTCATGGCACGTAAAAGCCGCTGTTATGATTATGGCTTCCCCGTGCAGACAAGTCCTTAATGGCATGTAGCCGTCACTGGGGCATCATACAGAGTTATCAGTATTCCCCAAATGTTCCTGATCCATCTCTCCTTCCCTCTACTCCCCGAAAGCTAGTATTCCTTTTACTGTTTCCAGACCTTTCCTAGAAAGCCTTCTAGTTGGGACCAGGGTGTCACCTTTTCAGATTATCGTCTTTCACTTCCTCACATGCTCCAGGATTTGCTCCAGCTCTTTCCATGGTCTGATTCCATGACTCACTCCTTTTTTTTTCTTTTTAAATTTACTTTCCTTTTTTTTTTGCCCTTGCCTTTGCCTTTGTTGTTGTTGTGGTGGTTGTTGTTGTTATGATGTCGTTGTTGTTGGATAGGACAGAGAGAAATGGAGAGAGGAGGGGAAGACAGAGAGGGGGAGAGAAAGATAGACACCTGCAGACCTGCTTCACCGACTTCTCTGCAGGTGGGGAGCCGGGAGGCTTGAACCGGGATTCTTATGCTTATCCTTGAGCTGTGCACCACGTGCTCTTAACTCGCTGTGCTACCGCCTGACTCCTAACTCACTCCTTTTAAACACTG